>NC_092132.1:67622948-67930534 GCF_043159975.1 Macaca nemestrina | reverse complement strand
GAAAAGACATTTTTAGAAAAATGTTCAGAAGAATATGTTGCATCCAATGGCTTTTATAATTGTTAAAAGAGGCAGAATGATTATTTCTGTTTCTTCCAAGAAACTTTACAATACCAGTGAGAGTATGGAAATTAAGATATTCCTATTGGCAACAGAAATTGCTCTTAATATAAAAATCATGTAGGGGTCTTTGTTATTCTCAAAACACTTGTGAAAATATGCAAATGTCTTAGGTCTCAAAGTATTAAGGTTCTCCTTTTCCCCCTATTTCTGAAATGCCTACTTATTTATTTAATGTATGGATAACACTGTAAACCTTGGTTTGTTATCAAAGTAAATTAGCATCAGGGTCATTTTCCCCTTTTTTTCATATTCAGAATCCTATTACAGTTTGTTCAAACTTAGGATCTGCATTTTTAAGAAGAGAAACTTAATAATATATCATTTATGCTTAAGTGTCTTAGAAAAATACATTTTCAAAAGATAGCACTGCCTGAATTAATTAATACTGTATTGTTCACTTGTATTGTTTGTATTTCCACAAAGTTATTTTGTAAAAATCAGTTTTATGTATATGTTGTTATAAATTAACTTTGTATATACCATATTTAAGCTTTGCACTGAGATGGCTACAACCTGTAATTTTTTAAAAACTACAAAAATAATCACATTTTATTATAATCATAACAGCTGAAACAAAACTGTAATTATCATATGAATGTCTTAAGAATTTTTTTCTAATAAAACTGGTAGAAAAGCCATCATTGAAGCACTTAGTCATTAAGAGATGCTTGGTTTATTTTTTCCACATTTTAATACATGTAAAAAATTATGTTTGGCAAACAAAGGAAACAAAAGAAAATTATGACATTACCCTTTGCCTGACTGTAACATGTGGCTCATTAAATAGACTGAAATGACTTGCTCCACAATGTGGCTTGTATGTTGTCTTAGTCTTTAATAATTTATTTAATTTTAAATATACTTTATACTGTACCGAAATTTTCACATTTACTATTATTCATTATTACAAACTTCTAGTGAAATAAATGAGTCATGATAACCTTATTTTTTGATGAGGATATTGAGATTCAAAAAAGTTAATTTTATCTGAGGTTATGTAGTTATTAAATGAGGAGCCATTAAATGAACTTGAACCCTGATCTTTTAAGAGTAAAATTTAAGAAATGGGTAAAATTGATCACTGGAGAAGAAATGAAAGCAGTTTAATGATCATGAAAGGCAGCAAGAGACTCATAAATATTAATAATAAAACCAACCAGTTCAATATAAATAGAGCATTGAAAGTTAAACTTTATAAAACTAACATATGAGCAGAGTCGGGAAGTAAGAAAAGGTCCCTGCCCTATGCAAGACTTGTTGATGGTATTCATATATATAAATGTGTGTGGGGGGGTGGGAGGGTGGGGGTCTGTGTGTGTGTGTGTGTGTGTGTGTGTGTATGTGTGAAAGAGAGAGAGAGAAAGAAAGAAATGTCTCTGTCTCTCATCTGTCTTTTCACCCATCACGCTATTATCTAAATACCCATCAACCTCCAAATTCATCAAGGCTTTTAATAAATTGTTAGATCCATTAGTTTCACTATTTCTCCACTTTGCCAGACCATCACCTGACTTAGTAACAAATAATGAAAAAAGTAGTGTAAAACAGAGGACTAAAGGGAGAAAGAGTTGAGGCTGTAGTCTTGGAAATTGAAAACAAGATAATCAGAATCTTAATAATAGGGGAGAATGAATGTTAATTTTACAAATAGACTCATAAATTCCATTCAGTGTGAAGCAAATTGGAAAAAAATGTGGTACTTTTAATGGCTTAACCAGCTGTGAATTGAAGGATATGCAATACACATGGAATTTATTTTTTATATTTTTTCAGCATATGCAAAGACTTAGTTCCCCATCATCACTCATGGCAGTTGTTCAGTTAATTTTTGGCAGATTGTAGAAACAATGTCTCCATAGTCACCAAGCGGCTCATTTCGTTTATATAATGAACACCATTTAGCATTCAAAAATAAAAACACATATCAAATCTATTGCAAAAATACAAAGAATGCATGATGAAGTGGGAAGCCACTAAATTACTATACACCAGCTTTTCCATTTTATCGCCCATGTGAAATAAACTGAACAATTCCAGATGTTCCAAGACTTCTGAAAGATATGAGATAACCTTCTGCTCTATCACTCACCCTGGTCAAATCGTTTCTCATTTCCTATCATTGCTACTACTTGCTATTGTAGAGAAAAGAAAAGGCTGGTCAACAGTAGCTGCTGAAGACACCGAAAGTCCCACATCCTGGCCTACTAACATTTTTCTCTACTTGATCGTTTCAAAAATTATTAATAAAAAGGCCCTCAATCAAGGCAGCAGAGTAGAAGTTCTCAATTATAACATATTTCAGGCGGCTCTGCCTATGGAGTAGCCTTTCTTTTATTCCTTTACTTTCTTAATAAACAATAAAATTTTCAATATTTTTAAGGCTTGAGTGATTCTTGCTTTGACTCATTCCTCCTATAATTTTATGTATATAACTAGAGACTTAAAGTAGCTTTTGTTTATTTGCTTGACAGTTTGGAGGGAGAGGATGTCATTGCAATCTGACTTTAGTAATCTTTACGGAAAACAACATTCCTTTACATTGATTTGAGTTGTTGACTTTCAAATAGAAGAATTTTGGCTTTCTAACTCACATACTTTTAAAGCTGTGGTTAGGTAGCTTACTTGATTTTCTAATTATCTTCTCATATTTTTAGGGCTTCCTTTGCTTTGATAAGTAAATTGGGATAAATAAACATTCTAAGTATTAATTTTTAAATGCATGTACCCAAAGTGTTACTTACTGGCAGCATAAAAGTAAAAACTTAATTTTCAGATAATACTGACATAGATTCTCTATGTTCCTCAAGAAAAAAGAAAACATTAGCATAACTAAAAGTAGTGATCATTCCTTTTTAATTATTTACATTAATAATTGTAATTTAGGTTATAAATATATGTTGAAAGATGCCATTCATTCCCTATTTAAATGCACAAGTTTAATGTATTTTATTCAATCTTAAATGCACTATTTATAAACATTTTAATGCTTGGTCATCAAAGTGGGTGACTGCTTTGAAGAGGACTAAATTTCAGAAAGTATATTATATGCTAACTTTATTTTTTCTGCAGCTCCATTTAAATATTTTACATATCCAAGTGCAATAGATCAAGAAAATAAAGTGTGTACTTAACCCAGTATTTTATATATATATAATATGTACATATATAATGTGTGTGTATGTGTGTGTATGTGTGTGTGTGTGTGTGTGTGTGTATATATATATATATATCTTAAACTCCTGGGAGCTTGGTTCTCATGGTTATCTTTGGTGAGGGGAACTATCATTTAAATGCCTAATATCTGACTCTCTATGAGCATTGTGCCATTTACAAATCATGACAACTCTACAATGTGGGTATGAGTAATACCCTTAAAAGATAGTAAATATACATTGAAAAACATTTGACTTATTCAAGGTCTTACACCCGAGAGAGATGAAATTTTACTCTTATAAAGATATTTCTTTGTAAAAAGCTCGTTAAAAAAGGTAATAAAGGATTGGAAGAGAGAGGTTTTAGGAGACACAAATACAGTAGCCATTTAATGTATCAGTCCAACCAGGATATCTTGAGAATAAAGGGAGTGGTATTAATAATTACATAGGCACCAAAATATGAACTGTGACTACTTGGGGGCACTATAATATACTACTTTAATTCTAGACATAAAAGAGCTTACTAGATTTTGTGTTGCTATAAAAGAATACCTGAGACTAGGTAACTTACAAAGAAAAGTGGTTTATTTAGCTCGTGGTTCTGCAGGCTGAGAAGTTCAAGGGCATGACACTTGCTTCTGGTGAGAGCTTTCATGCTGAGTCATGACATGGCTGAGAGGGTCAAAAGGGAAGTAGACATGTGTGAAGAGAGGACCTGGGGAATGTCTTGGCTTTATACCAGCTCCTTCTCATTGGAACTTATCCATTCCCAAGGGAACTAGTCCAGCTTCATGAGAGCAGTAACTCATTAACTACCTAGAAGAGGAGCAAGTTATTCATGAGAGATCTGCTCCAACATCCCAAACACCTCCCACTGAGCCCCACCTTCCAACACCACCTTACCTGGAGGTGGGTATTAATTTAAAACAAGAGCTTAAGTGGGGACAGACAAATCATATCCAAGCAATAGCTGCAGCCAAGACAGACAAGACATGCCATTGTTTAAATTCAAATAGGGCCAAAATAACACACTTCAGTTCTGATCAAATAAATAATTAATTCACAATATTTTATTAAAAACAAAATATATTTATTGAGAGTTTACCATAATCTGGACACTTTCCTAATTGTGGAAGTTTTGACAGTGATCAAGAAAAAAGACATATCCTGCCTCCTTTTGCGAGCTTTCATCCAAATAGGGGCAATAGACAAATATGAGCAAAAAAATGAATAAAATAATTATAAACAGTAATGCCTACTATAAAGAAACAATGAGCACAATTCATGCATTTTAGAAGGAGAGACAATTATTCCTTTTGCATCCTAGTCAACAAGTTATGGATTCAAGTCTGAGGGAGAGTATAGCTCAGTAGAAGGAAATAGCTGCCAGATAGAGGAGGCTCTTGCTTGGCTCAAAGTAATTTTCAGATAAAAGAGTGGTCATGACTTGTTATTAGTGAACACAGAATCTAGGGAAGGATTCATTATGTGAAATGTGAAATAAAAACTTTCAGGCAAAGGGAAAAGTAAGTATACCCAAGGTTGCAAAAGTTTTGCAGTTCATGAGGACTTAAAAATGACTCAATGGAACTATGGGAGAGGCAGGAGTGGAATAGAGGAGTCAGGACATGAGGTCAGAGTTAGGTGGGAGTGAAATCACTTTGAGACCATGCAGAGTATGGGGAACTGATAGGTTTAAGCCCCAAGGCTCAGAGACGCTACTGACGGCTTAAAGGAAGACAAGTAACATGATTTGATACTAGTTTTAAGAAATATTACTCTGGCTTTCTTATTCATCCCTTTACCTTTTTCCCTTTCTTTATCCATCTGCAATTCCAGTAACATTGTTCATATTATCCAGATTACAAAAAATTTAAACACTTGCCATTTGTATAACTGTTTTCCCTCTTCTTTCAGATTTCTACTTTCTTTCTCTCAAGGGATTGTGAAACCACGTTAGGGTATACATCTGGTTAGACTACAAGTTTCCAATGCTCTTGGGAAACATTTGTTACAAAGTAGTAGTTGGGTGACATGGTTTCATTGTTTTAATGAAAGTGAAATGGAATTAACACATTTTTGTATTAAAATGGCTCTTTAGAGATCTGACTACTAGGGAAAACAACAATTTTTTGTTTGACTATGTTATGAAGACTTCAAACTTAGTTCCCAATAAACCTCACTTTCTGGTATTCATGCCCTTGTGTATTCCACTCCTTGTAAGTATAAACTAATCCTAGAGATCAATAAACTACAGTAAGTTGATGAGATGTCAATCATGTAATAACTTACAAAAGTTTATGAATTCCATATTGCTAAACCATCCTCTCCATTGCTTTTTTGACTTGCACATTTTGATGGAGAGACCCAAATTAACAAAGAACTGTGGAAGATTTCTAGTCAAAAGTCAACGGGGAACTGATTCTTGCCAACAACCACTAAACTTGGAAGTAGATCCATCAGCAACTGGACCTTCAGATGAGAGTCATGTATGACACCTTGATTGCGATCCTGTGAGAGACCCTTAGGCAGAGCACCTAGTTAAGTCAAACTCAGATTGCTGACTCCCAGAAATTGTAAGGTAAGAAATGTGTGTTATTTTAAGTCGATATGTTTTGTGGTAATTTGTAACCACCCTCTCTAGAGAGGCCTTACCTAATTATTTTCTATTTCATCTTCTACTCCATTTCTTCAAGAGTAAACTTGAGATTGACCTGGAGGTTTGGTGACAAGTATGCAGGAGAGTGCTGTGAAAGCAACAATGTGGTCAGCCATGAAATCCCTGCTGAGTATGGAAAAATATGAGGCCAGAAGCAAAGAGAGAAAAAATGGTGCACAGATACTCACAAGTTAGTTTTTAACTATTTACCCACTGGGACAGATATTTTGGTTTCTTAAGTATTTACAGATTAATGAACTATAGATTATGAATTATCAATTTGATGCACCATACTGTGATCAATTCACCATATTCAATGCTATTGTCAGAATAAAATTAGTCAATATATGTAAACTTCAAAGATCAAGCTGTTAAACTAAAATGATACTATTTATCTCTTCACATTCAGAATTTCAAATGACCAAAAATGTGTATTTCTATGAGGGTGGATTCTGCTCTGTTTATAGAATGATTATCTAAAGTGTCATTGAAGACTTAAAACAGCTCAGTTTTGTACAAATATTAAAAGGTAAGGCATATATGAGATTAAAATTGTGAATGATTCTTCGTAGTTAAATTCTTCAAATTTTAAAATGTAGTTGTCTGAGATTTAGAAAAAGAGAAATATCTGAAAAAAATTACTCTTTGAACTCAATATGTTCCCCTTCATTGTTAACACTGTGGTAACTTCATTGTTAAAATTGTTAACACATGGCCGGGCGCGGTGGCTCAAGCCTGTAATCCCAGCACTTTGGGAGGCCGAGACGGGCGGATCATGAGGTCAGGAGATCGAGAACATCCTGGCTAACACAGTGAAACCCCGTCTCTACTAAAAATACAAAAACTTAGCCGGGCGAGGTGGCGGGCGCCTGTAGTCCCAGCTACTCGGGAAGCTGAGGCAGGAGAATGGCGTGAACCCGGGAGGCGGAGCTTGCAGTGAGCTGAGATCCGGCCACTGCACTCCAGCCTGGGTGACAGAGTGAGACTCCGTCTCAAAAAAAAAAAAAAAAAAAAAAAAAAAAAAAAAAAAAAAAAAAAAAAAAATTGTTAACACATTTCAAAGAAGTGTGTCTTTTGTCAGGGTCTTTTAGCTCTTTTACATTATAGAATGTACAAAAAAAGCATAGTGTTTATTTAATTAATACGTAGGATCCTTGCCTACATGATGATAAATTTTATTAGGAACTTTTCCTAAATTAAGGAAGAAACATGACCTAAAACAATAGGCTATAAGTTATTAATATAAATTGATGCAATAAAATTTGATATGAAAATATTAAAAAGAAAAATAATATTTTGGTAACAAAGAAAACCTGGAGTCAAATGCAAAAACCAAATACTACCAACCAGAATCCATAAATTTATACAATTATAAACTTAAATTCAGACTCATTACACGATGCAACCAATAGACATTCATGCTTTGGAAAAGTGATATGAACTATGAGTGACTGCCTTGAAAATTCTCATGTGGAAGAAATAACCTGAGGCTGATTACCAATGCTGCTGTGGCTCTCGTTGAATGATCCCTAATTTGACTCTAAAGTGACAATTTCACCAAAGAACCACAATGAGGAATATATGAAGACAGCCATTTCAACACAATGTTTTCAGAGGTGGGCTGACCTAATATTAGTGTCAAAATAGGAAGAAATTGAATGCATTTCCTAAGGAGTGAAAATCCAGAAGCATTTGTCCCATTATTGTACTGCTTAATGTAATGGCCGACCCTTGGTATCTGCCTTGGAAAGTTGTGAAGATTTTCTTTGAGTTTTTAAGCAGAAAGATGACATCATAATTTTCTCTTAAATTTACTTTTTTCTGTAATTTCTATTCTGTGTTGATATTTGAAAGATGGATAAAACAAAGTCAACATTTTTTGAGAATAATGAAATTTCATCTTTCACATGACAATAATGAGAAAATATCCTGGATAATTAATACATTTAGTCACAAAGTGTATCATTCCTTACAGTAACAGCGTAACACATAATTTCTCATATTCTCATTTTTCTCATTCTAGCTATAAAAATCTGTTGTCTGGACTTTTGTCTCACACACTTAATTTTTAATTATATTTACTTCTCTGAATTTGCTAACATTACATCTTTCAAATGGATAAATGCAACACATTTCCAGAAAATAGGAAAATAAAATAACACAGAAGATAAGTCAACGTCGAGCACATTTTTTTAAATTTTATTTTTCTATCCCCAGATTTAGGACCAATCTGGAGCTAGAAAATGCTCTTCATTTCCTTGGTTAACAGTAATTTTCAAAATCTGTAGGACACCCCAAATGTGACAATAGTTATATACTACTAATTAGAAAATGTGTTTATCAGTTGAATGAGTGAATCTAAATTGTTACTCTTTCCATATGACATTGAAAATATATGAATATTGAGTATGGCTGTGGTGTTGCTACTAATAATTACCTTCTGTATATTATAAGTCCTTTTCAAAGTTACATTTTCCTTGGGAATAAATGTTATTAGACAAGAACCTTAGTCTTACATTCCACTGTCTCATTCAGGGATTTAGCATAGAGGACAGCATAGAAACATCACTCCCTGTTTCAAACCCATAGCAGAGTTAGATGCATGTAGAAGATGCATGCCCTCTGACTTTTTATAATTTCTATCTTTTTCATGGTGGCAAAGTCATCACGTATGAATCTAAAACATATTCAGGGAGTTTTGTTTGGCTGATTTAAAAGCATTTTCTTCCAAACTCCCATAAAAATAGAGACTATAAATTGGTTAGCATAGATTGCCCATGGCAGCACATTTTTCAAATGAAAATTTTCATTGTCAATGGATTTTATGCAGAGCCTTTAGAGGTTGTTCAAATCGCCAGCAGTCAATTTAACCATGCTAATCTTTATACCTAAGGGCCTAATTCTTAGAAAAGCTTTTGGCATGTTTTCAGAGACTACTCATAATAATTATATAGATGAACTGTGAATTCTAGTTGTCTGTATTATAATCACCTCACTTTATGATTTGGAAAATGGAAAGAAATGTCACTTTCCCCCCAATTACATACATGCACCCACACACAAATGGCTGTAATCTTTTGGAATAGGGTTCTGAACATCCATCTGAAGTGAATAAATATTTCTTTGTAAAGGTAATATTAAAAATTGAATGTATATATTTGAACTGAACTAGTCCAGCTATAAACATGTTCTCTATTTGACCACTTTACACAATTGTTTACAGTTTGCAAGACATACATAGTTACCATAGCAACACCTCAACATAAGCCTGGTATAAAACTTATTCTACTCCAGGAAAGAAAACCACTTCAACAAAGTGTTTGGCACACATTATAGGTTGAAGCCAAGTTATCTTATTTTTATTGAGAATTATCTTCTCCAAATCATAGCTGGTCTATTACAATTTATTATCTTGAAAAAAACATATAGTCCAATGTTCAAATATTCTAACCAAAAAGACCGTACCTAAAGTATTCTATACAAATCCTTCGCAGATAGCTGGGACTCCTTATCAGGGAAGTTGTTATAATCTGTATGCTTGTTTTATTGTACCAGTCCCTAATTCTTACAACGAAAAATTTATTTGATTCAGTCCAAATTTATGATTCTATAATTACTTCTGTTTATTTTATAGGATACATAAAAATAGATTCATTATTTAATTCTTTAAATCCATAAAATGCTGTCAAGCATTTATATTGACCAACGTACTATTCAAAGCATGGAAATTCAGAGAAAAAGAAAATCACATATAACCTTTAGTAAGGTTAGAATATGATACATCATTTTTCATTTTTTATTTTTTAATATAGAAAACAAATAGTAATATCATCTTGGATTTGTTTCTTCTTTTATTTTTAAAACTTTTATTGTTAATTCTTCCTTGGAAGTTGATACACACACATCTCTAAATATTAATACTTATGTGTACGTATTTAAGAGTACACCCTTTATTTGATTAACAATTCCTGATAAATTATATGTGAAGATTTTGTAGAACAAGTATATTTAATTTTATGGGATCAGAATATATTTAGTTGTGGATAATACATTAGTTTACACTAACGTAACAAAACTTTACTTAGCATATGAAGTACACAAGGCACAGCACCAAACAAAGATGTATAAACCATAATGTCTGACCATAAGAATCTATAAGAAAGGAAGAAAAATATGGCAATATAATATGCCCCAAAATAACCAAAGTCTTAAATCACTATTTAAGAGGCTCTTCAACAGTATATTGACAACTATATGAGTAGGATGGTGCGTAAGTGCTAACGGTTGAAAGGAAAATTATTTTTTTTTCTGAAGGTGTGTTATAGAAAGCAACAAACCTACAGGTGTCACTTGTCCTGTATCTCCAAGAGTGTTTAAGGCGGGTTTCTAGTGGTTCATAACTTTGACTAAACATTATAATTAGTGAACTTGAAAACAATTCCCGACCTATCCCTAAGCAATGAAATAATAAAATAAATCTGCAGTCCTCAAAGATGGTTGTCAAGGTCCTTTAGGTAACCCAAATATGCAGCTCACACTGAGAACCACAGAGGTAAACATTCTAGTGTTTACCTCTGCGTACAATGTGTTCTAATGTATGCAAACACATTCTAGAAAGAAGAAATACTTTTTGCAAAGAACAGAGAGGGGAAAATAAATGCAACCCACACACAGTAACAGAATACATACAGTCAAATTTTAAGTATTCTAAGAAAAGACAGATTAGTTTTGAGGCTAAGGATGGGGAACTAAAATAAATTTATTCAAAAGACCATAGATTTTAAGAGAATGGAGCAAATGAAAGGGGGAAGAAGAAGAAGTAGGAGAAGAAGGAGAAAATAAATATAAGTCATACTTCATATCAAGTCTAACATTTTGATTAGTATTTTATATAATAAATTGGATCCCAGTGAAATAATGCTTTGATTTAGCATTTTAGATTTAACATTACCATGACATTCAATAGAATAAGAATTCTTTCACAGGATGTACTTATAAGTGTCTTAACTGGATTTTAAAGTTTTACAGTTTGACCTTGCGATGAACTGGACAGCTACATTAGGCATTCATAGTGTGTGTTTTTTTTAGAGTTCTCCTTTATTGAAGAAACTGTAACACAGCTATGCAGCAGGGTCCTCTTAAGAAAGGGCATGTTCGCTCCTGTTTGAGAGCCTCTTGGCAATGCGCAATTCTGATCAAGAGTCTCTCAGTGATTAGTTAGCATACAGTCTACTTCTGTTGATTAGTTTTTTAAACCTCTTGTGAGTGTAAAATATTCAATCTAATAGATACCATTCAGTTCTGATACTAAAAAGACACCCAATCCAAGTAGGTGAACCATTTAAATGGGTCCTAATAATCTTCAATGAATTTAAGCTAATTTTCAGGGATAACAAAGCACTTCAGATTGAAGTCAATTCATGTATACTTATTTACTCAGGAACTTTTAATTTTTCCTATCACATACATGCTGTTGCTGTGTTTCTTATTTGTTAAAAGATATTTCATTCCCTACCATGTTTACCCTTTGTTAGCAAAGTAGGTTTAGAGTGACATAGCCAAATGAAAACCATAAAACAGCCATAAATTGCTCTTGTAGGAGATAAAACAATATTTGAACACTATATTTCTTAAAAATATACTCGCTCATATTGGGTGATTACAAGTGATCTTCTGATCTTCACATCGTGTGTGTGTGTGTGTGAGATATAATATGAAAGACTTTTAAAGGTACCTTTAAAAAATACATATTTTTATATACATGTTCTCATATATATTTACATACATTTTCTGTTTTCAATTCAGCTAGGTTTACATTAGACTATGTTCTTAATTTGAGTGTTAAAAACTATAAAAAAGAGAATAAAGTTACAGCAGAATTAATTGCCAAGGATATGACAGTTTAAGCACTACAGTAAAAAATTGGGACACAGGTTTATAAAAAAATTTAAATTCTGAATTTTTGCTTTCTTTGGTTTCTCTGTCAGATAGATAAATGTTAGTATGAAACATTTTAAAAGGTTATATAATTTGATCGGTTAATTGATTTTAAGGATCTTTAATTTCAAATTTATCCTTACTCTTTCATAGATTACCTTCACGTTGTATAAATTTCAACAGCACATAAAAAGGCAATCTGTTACTTACTTTAAAGACAATTATTTCAGTAGAGCAGTGTTAAAGCTTCGCCAATCCAGAATCTAACCCACATGGTATCACTTTGAATCCAATTTAGACAAGTTTGACTAATCTCACCTTGCCTAAAACTACTATAAATATTAAGCTCTCACTAAAAGCTCTTTGTGATATTTCTGTCTCCTCTTCAACTCCTGGCTCCTTTTCAGTTAATTTGCAACAGCTTCTACATCTGGTAGGTGACTAGATCCACGATCTACCAAATAATTCCTAATTCTTCAAACTCGATTCAGTATTTTTTGTACATAGTTTGTATTTATCGTTGTTTCTCCCAAATATCAAGCCTTTTAAAATATGATTTATGTTCCAGGTCCATTAATTTTATTTTTATTATATAAATTTGATTCTCTTCATTATACAGATAATGAAATGCCAATATAAGAATTGAATGTCAGCTGCGGTGCTCAGAAGAGTAAGGTAAGGGGAGTGACTTTTGCCCCTTAAGAGGAACGTTGAGTAATTTTGTCTTGGTTGTGCATATGGCAAAAATAAGTAACTGGATATCAGAGAAAGTGAGAATGGCCTCCAAGAATCAAAAAGCCATTTAGCTTATGGTTTCTGGTAGAATGCATTCTTCTTTAGGCTACAAAATTGGTAAAATACAGTTTGTAAAAATTAAGTTACATTTTATTTAAAAAACCTTAAAATTAAGTTTACATTTAAAAAAAATTATTACAGTAAAACTTCCCATCTCTGTTTTGAAAGTGGCATTAATTTATAGTGTAGGCACCCTGGATGATTTTGAAATTTGCTACAACCATCATTATCACAAAAAATAAAGATGTTAAGTTATCACATTTATCAAACTGTTTTCTACAAACTGTGTAGTACACAATTTTGCCAAAGTAAATTTATTATACATTTGTAGCATTTAGCTTTAAGATGTATACTTGCAAAATACCCTTATGTTTACTTGTCAGTTCAATTATTTCTCCCTTTCAAAGTTGATGCAACCAAAATCCAAACAGGTAAGTATTTTTACTTTATTTCCCTAAAATTGTGATACATCAAGAGTCTCAAATGTCTCAGTAACTCCTAGCAACATAGATAAGTTAATTCTGAAATGCACTGCTGATTCCGGTAGGCACAGGCTTCATCATTTGACCTAAAGAATTATGATCATTTACCCACTTTTTCAGAAAAAAGAATGAGTTATTGAGTATAAGTATAACATGTTAATATAGGTAGTTTCTTCGGTCTTTCTACCAAATGTTAAAAGAGGTACAGGATTTGCTTAGTGGTGAGAATATAATTTGACAGTAAAACTTTAATCATCTTGGGTTTTCTTTGTGATATCATTCTACCGTTTTGGAGAAGGTCTCCTTTGATCTATTTCTAGCAATGAAGACATCTAGATCAGTAGCTCTTGAGGAACACCCACGTTTTTCGGATCATCAAAAGCCATGCATCAGTGTGGTGAATGCATCCCCTACTGAAGAAGAAAGGGAGAGTTGTACAGAGAGCACCTGATTGTAGCGATCAGAAAGACTGTGTTTGACCCTGCTTGAAAAGAACAGAAAAAAGCAAAGACAAAAGTTGAATAAATAAAAATATGATGACCAACCTGCAAACTGTTATCGATCAATGGATGCATTCACCGAGTATTTGTTTCGGTATGTGTGTGATGTATGACGTATCCTGAAAGGAACAGGAACTATCGAAAGTTTATCTTTAAGCTACATGCTTTTGTGACTGCCATAAAGTTTCACTTGTGTCGCTAAATTACTGAAAGTGTTGAAGGAAAGAAAACTGGGGATAGCCACAGATGCTTGCAGTTTTCAATTTGCTGACTTGAATATTTGCAACTGGTTATTTAACACATATATGAATTTAGTTGATTATTTTCATATATACTTTCAATCAGTATTTCCCATAATTAAAAAGACCTTCGCATTTTTTTCTATTATCTGTTTTGGGTTAAGTTAAGTACTAATACCCTATATTTCCATTGCTGATCTTTATATTAAAAATATTTTCTCCTGCAATTTTCTCTGCAATTTTATTTTTCCTTTCTCATTAGTCCCTGAGTGTCAACCTTAGTTAATATCATTGCTTTGGGGGAATCATCCTAATTATCTAATACACAGAACATATTGAATATGTTGACATTTCAGGAACAGTCATAACAGACAGTAGTATGTATGAAAACACGTTTAATTGCATTAAAAAGCTTAAAATCAGCCCTTACATATATTGATATTTTAGTGAATCTCATTTGAGACATTGTGAAAGATTAGGTGCAAATATTTTATGTTTTGACATAGGAGCTTCCTCTAAGTATAAAACAAACCTATTAGAAGAAACACATAAAACTTAAAAACAAAGAGGGAAAATGCCTAATACTGAATTTTTTAATGAGAATATTACAGAACTATTCAATATTAATTAATTTACCAAAGTGATTAATTCTTAACATATACAGAAATTGATTTTAGGAATTCAAATTATTAACTGATAGATAGTAGTTTAGCCTTGCATATTCAAGTTGGTGATTTATTTCAGTGACTTTCTTATTTGAATTCACTGGAAACAATTGATTTGAATGAGGCGAGCCAATAGATATGTAATGACTCTTCTTATAATCAGAGAATAAGATTTCCAAATGTCTAGTCAGGGATAAAATTAATTTCCTTAACGTATATTTTTATTTTAAGGTTTATTATATTACATTATGAAAAAAAAAACTCACAAAATAGGTAACCTCTAATATTTTTTATTTTTAATTTTAAACTGTGACCTTATGAATGAAAAATAGTTTTAGTACTAAATTTGTGGCATCAGTAAAATAACTTGCAAGAACAATGAGGATGGAAACTTGAAACCTTGAGAACTGAGAAATACAACCAGGGAGTATGTGTTTGACAAAAATCCGTAGGAACTGGGGGTTTCATGTTTCACTCAATTCCATTATATTCAATTCAACAAACCTTTGTGAAACATTATACTGTGGGAGATGCAAAGGTGGTTGTCAGAGTCAACATTTTTGAAATGTAGCTCTTGAGGGTGATATTTAAAGGGGGAGGCACTAGGATTGTTCACTGCATCGTTCATTGAAATTAAGACGTAAAAGATTCTACTGTCTCTTTTACATTACTACTATGTTAGAAAGTCAGTTTTGCATTTCTACAGTATGAAACAGGATAAATATTTTGAGTTATTGCAATAGGTGGCTGCCTACCTGGAATCCCCAAGTCAATGTATTTGGGAGTAAGGAAAATAACACATATGTGTAAAGTAGCCCAGTGGAATGTAATAGTGAGTATATGGAAAAATAAATATCTGGTTTCTGGACTAGCCTCCCAGTTTAACCCAACATTTGACTTTTGGGCAAATTATTTAAGCCCTTTAAACTTCAGCTTTCTCCTGTATAACCTTTAAAATACAAAATATTGCTAGTATTCAATTGTGTTTTACTCACAAAATATGCAGTTACATTTGGTTCAACCTAGGAAAATGAAGAGTTTTAAATTCAAGATTATCTTCAAGATGATCTTCAGGTTCTCGTTGAGATTGCATTTGGAAGAGTTGAGAGAGCATTAGGTTGAGAAATCATTGAACATGGTTGAAGAATGAAAATGAGAGAGGAGCTTGGAGAAAACAGCCAGTGAAAATGGAAACCTGGGGTCTGGAAAAATTGAGTCCCAATTCCATAGTTTGGACTCATCGGGCTGTCTCAGGCCTATATAAATGAGATTCATCTAAAAGAAAAACAGGTTAATTGTAAAACAAAAATAATCCAAATCACTTTCTACCAGTTCGAATGAGGAGAAGAAAATCTGAATGCTAGTAATGTGAATACATAACACATGATAACTTGGAGGTAAAGTTAACAGGACGGGACATGAAGAGAGAAAATTTTTGAAAGGATGTATATGTCAATTCTTACAATATGAATATCTCATTGGGGACTTTAAAAATGCAAATTCTAGTAAACCAGAGTTACTCATACAACTTTATACAAGCAAGTTAATGAATTCTTTAAAAGGGCACTTTTAAAGAATTGAAATGTGTATAAATACACACACACACACATATGCATACATATATATGTAAATTAAAAGGAGGCACTTTTTTCTCAGTTGGATGATTTTTATAAGAGCCAGCCCTAATTAGGAAATAATTAGATGTCCCTTGCATATAGCTTAAATAGCAACAGAGGTTCTTCAGTGATAAATAAGTTTTGTTTGCCTTGTTCTTTTTTCGTGTTTATAATTTCATCAATTTCTAAAACACCTTATTTCCTGACAATGAGAACAAGACTGTTGAAAATGGCAATGAAACTCCACTCTCTTTCATTATCAGTATAGAGTTGAATACTACCTCTACCTAAAACACCGAGCAGACACTGCATATAGACAGTTGCTTGAGACACATTACGCACTGAAACATTTGTTTTTGGTAACCTTGCTTTCAGATACACATGTCTGAAAGGTTTTTACAGTGAAGAAACTAAAAGAAAAGGCCTGAATAAAAACAAAGCCTACTATTTCTATTCTGGGGGCTTTTAATAGTACGTTACATCTGGAATTGCAGTTTAAGCCTTATATGAGTGTTAAAAACAAAACAATTTAGTAGATAATCTGATTTCCAGATTCATTAATTGCATAAACAAAATTAGTTGCTCAGAAAGAGTAAAACTTCTAATATATCAGATACACAGTATTCTTCTCAGTGCTCCAATGAACAGATTGTTCTGTTTGTTTTATGCATGCAGTGCATAAAACCACTAAGTATAACTTTTGTCTCAACCACAATTGATATTTTTATTGTCTTATTTAGTGAGAGTAAGTCACAACACATAAATAAAAGGATAAACATTTAGTAATAAAAAATGTCCATATTTGAAGCAGATACCTCTTGATATTTGTGTCAACAAAATACAAAATAACATCATTAATTCTGAGTCAGTTCAGACCTAAATAAAATATCTGTTAAGGCTACAGAAGCTAGTACATTAACTTTAACAATTTGTGATCGCTGTGCAGATTCTCAAAGTGTTCCTCACTCCATCTAATCATTTATGCATCACATCTTACTGAATTCTTACTATTAGCCAGATAATGTTCTAAGTACTGAAGTTGCAAAGGTATACAAGAGCCTCAAATTTTTGTCTATATGGTTCCCATACAGTAAGAGAGATAGAATATAAATAGAAAACAACAAGGCCGGGCGTGGTGGCTCATGCCTGTAATCCCAGCACTTTGGGAGGCCGAGGCAGGCGGATCAGGAGGTCAGGAAATCAAGGCCATCCTGGCTAACATGGTGAAACCCCATCTCTACTAAAAATACAAAAAAAAATTAGCTGGGAGTGGTGGCGGGCGCCTGCAGTCCCAGCTACTTGGGAGGCTGAGGCAGGAGAATGGCATGAACCTGGGAGGCAGAGATTGCAGTGAGCTGAGATGCGCCACTGCACTCCAGCTTGGGCAACAGAGCAAGAGTCCGTCTAAAAAAAAAAAAAAAGAAAAAGGAAAAAAGAAAACAACAATACGTACGTATATATCAATTAAGAATTTCAATCAAAACCAAAGAATAGCTATGCTAACAAATACATCCTGAAATAAAGTTAACTTGGCTATTTTAAAAAAATATTTTTTAAAAAAGTGCTACCTTGACATCATATCACATTTAGTGTCCATTAAATATGTAGATTAATTGGAGACTATAGTCTGCTACTCAGAACTCCTCTTTGGGATTGAGAAGGTCATTCCCTCAGTTACCTGGCTGCTGATGGCTCACAGTAAACTCATTTTTCAAGGAATTGCCTTCAAAAACGGAACTTCCAAGCCCAAGGTTATTGTCCTTCTTCGGAGGCAGCTTGTAAACAGTGACTGGTAGAAGTGTGTATACAATGGCTTAGCTCCTGTACTAGTCGGTTCTCACACCGCCATAAGGACATACCTGAGAGTGGGTAATTTATGGAGAAAAGAGGTTTAATTAACTCACAGTTCCACAGGCTGTACAAAAGGCATGGCTAGGGAAGCCCCAGGAAATCTTCAATCATGGCAGAAGATGAAGGTGAAGCAGGCATACTCTTCACATACCAGAACAGGAGAGTGAGAGAGAGAGAGAGAGAGAGAGAGAGAGAGGCAGAGAGAGAGAGAAAGAGAAGGGTGAAATGCTACACACTTTAAAACAACCAGATCTCATGAGAACTCACTCACTGTCAGGAGAACAGCAAGGGGGCAATCCACCCTGTAATCCAGTCACCTCCTAAGAGGTCCCTCTTCGAACACTGAGAATTACAATTCAGCATGAGATTTGGTTGGTAACACAGAGCCAAACCATATCATTCTGCCCTGGCCTCTCCCAAATCTCATGTCCTTCTCATATTTCAAAACCAATCATGCCTTCCAAATAGTCCCCCAAGGTCTTAACTCATTCCAGCATTAACTAAATGTCTGTTGTCTTGGCTATTAACATTTGGTTCTTCTTTATTTATTCAAATTTCTGCAGTCTTGAATTTCTCCCTAGAATATGATTTTTTTTTTTCTACCACATGATTAGGGTGTGAATTTTCCAAACTTTTATATTATGGTTCCCTTTTAAATATAAGTTCTAGTTTCAGGTCATTTCTTTGTTTATGCAAATGAGCATAGGCTTTTAGAAGCAGCCAGCTCATATCTCGTATGCTTTGCTACTTAGAAATTTCTTCCATCAGATACCCTGTATCATATCTCCCAGGTTCAACATTCATCAGATACCCTGTATCATATCTCCCAGGTTCAACATTCCACACATCTCTAGAGCAGGGGCACAATGCCACCAATATCTTTGCTAAATCATATCAAGAGTGACTTTTACTCCAGTTCCCAATAAGTTACTAATCTCCATCTGAGACCACCTCAGCCCGAACTTCACCGTCCATATCAGTATCAGCATTTTAGTCACAAGCATTCAACAACTCTTTGGGAAATTCCAAACTTTCCCTCATGTTTCCATCTTCTTTTGAGAGCTCCAAATTTTCCAACCACTGCCCATTACCAAAGTTCCAAAGTCATGTCCACATTTTCAGGTATCTTTATAGCAATGCCCCACTTTTCTGGTACCAATTTTCTGAATAAGTCCATTCTAGCATTGCTATAAAGACCTACATAAGACTAGGTTATTTATGGAGAAAAGAGGTTTAATTGACTCACGGTTCCACAGGCTGTACATGAGACATGGCTGGGGAGACCTCAGAAAAGTTGCAATCATGAAGGAAGGTGAAGTGGAAGCAGGCACAATCTTCACATACCAGAGCAGGAGAGAGAGAGAATAAACGGGGATATGCTATGTGCTTTTAAACAGCCAGATCTCATGAGAACTCACTATCACGAGAACAGGAAGGGGGAAATCTGTCCCCACGACCCAGTCATCTCCCACCAGGTCCCTCTCCAGCACTGGAGATTACAACTCAACATGAGATTAGTGTGGGGATACGGAGCCAAACCGTATCAGCTCCCTTGCTTTAAGTGAAACAGTTGAGATTGCATTTCAGTTTTAGAAGGTGATGGCTCTTTGATCGACAAGGTGTTTGTTGCAACTACAATGCAGCTCACCTTTCCCTCTGCCCAGTCCTGCTTCCTTCATTCCCTTACACATGCCAATTCATAGAGAGCATCTAGTGAATTTTTAAAACTGAAGAAAGCTCACTATCTCAGAATCTATTTCCCAGAGATCTTATCCTTATGTGATAGGAGTAGGGGGAGGTACTTTGGGAGGTGCCAGTATTTGCAGAATATATTTTGTGTAAATAAGTATGAAGTTGAAGCTGAGTACGGTGATTTGCCTCAGTAATACGTAAAGGTACCTTTTACAATATTTGTTGATGAGAACTCTTGCCTCATATTTTCTTCAAGATTGCTGAGTTTGATATAGACTGATAAAGTAAAACAACAAAACATAGAACTTCAGATGGAAATTTCGAGCTCCAGTTCTAATCTTGAATGCATTCAGGGAGCTTCTTGGCACTGACTGACTCAAGTGATGACCATTCAAAGAAGAATAAGTACAGACCCCAATTTCAAGAAGACACTCAATAGTTGTATGCAGAACAATAGTTCTAAGTATGAAGGGGTGATAATATTAATGCCTACATTATACAGTTGTAAAAACAATCAAATGCTGTAATTTAAAATAATATTTAACATAAAAAATTTACAAAATAAGTTTTATTTTAAAAATTAATATGATACAAACACTATACATAATATAAATATTATTGTTGTAAATACTGTTAGGTAGTTGATGTGAAGAACTCACTGTTGTACAATTGGGTAGTTGGTGTTAGGAGCTTGTAACATGTGACTTGTTCAAGCAGCAGTTTTTACCAGTGAGCAGCAATGTATAATTGTAGAGAGAAAATTTATTATTTCTATAGATATTAGTGTTTTCTAAGAAATTCATACTATTCCAAATAAAATGCCTTGTCAACAGAATACTCAAAAAATCATCTGAGAAAATAGAGACATAAAAAAGAAGTGCTAAAAGTTAATACAGATAAAACCTTTATATTGGCTAATTTGAAAGGTAGGAATATACTTAAAGCTCTCAAAAGAAAAACAGGAAAACACTGACGAGCTCAAATATGCAACTGCATGAGGTCTACATCTCCAAGAGGCAGTCACGGATAGATGGCTTATCTTTCATTATCCTTCCATAATCTCTAGGGTGCTTACTATGTGCCATGTACTGAAACAGACACTGGAAATGTGGTAAAGAAAAAGGCATTATTTTATTACCTTTCGAGAGATTATAATGACTGGTTAAGACTTATGATAAAGGTAAGTTTATGGAATACATAAGGAAACTCAACAGAACCTTGGAAGGGCTGGCTAAGCTGTAACCTGAATTATGAGTAGGAGCTAGTCAGTCAGGTAAGAATGGGTTAGCCAGTGTATGTGTGTGGTGGAAGGTGGAAGGGATGGTCAAAAGAGGTGTTCCAGGTGAAAGCAACCAAGAGTTCAAGGCCTTAAAAATGTATTCTTTGTTTTGGCCATTGAGAAGGGCTAGGGATGTGACCTGTAAGAAACTGTGGGCTTTGTACACTTATAAAAATTTAAAATGCACTCCAAAGGCAATAATGAGAAACCTTGGTGAAGAGAGGGTCATTAAAGATGTTAAGTGAAGTAGTGGCATAATTGTAATTGTTTTCTAGGAGGATCACTGCAGCCATATGAAGATCACTGCTGTTATATGAACAATGATTTGTATTCAAACAAGAATGGAGCCATTGAAACTAGTAAAAGTTTTTCTTCATTATTCCAATAACTATGGCTGAGTTTAGCCTAATGAAGTGAAACTCATTAGCCACACTGTAAATAAATAGGACCCCTCCCTGGGTTGTGAAATGAATAAATGCCTTGCCCACCTTGCTACAGGGGATTGAAAACTTTTTTTTCTAACAAAAAATGTGATCCCTAGGACATTAGTTATACAAATGTTAATAGCAGCTCTATGAGTAAATACCCTGATAAAAGACTAAGTTAAACAAAGTTAGCATGTTTTATAATGGAAGTATTTATCGGGAACTTTTTTATATTGTATGAATGGTGTAAATGTTTAAGATAATAGTATACAATGTCTTGTTTCACAAAATCATTTGACCAAGAAATCCTTCTCTATGCTCAACCTGAAACATCAATCAAATATTCAATGAAAATTTATCATGAACTGAGGCTATATCAGTGGAGAAACAATAAACAATGGCAATTGGATGAAAAGTCTTAAAATGTTGCATGAAGTTTACAGAGCGTAGAGACAATAAATAACTAATTTGACTGCGTTCTACACTAGATTGTGATAAATGTTCTGGAGGGAAATAGAAAGAAGGCTGTGGTTTGGAATGTCTCAACAAGGTTCCAATCATGCAAAACTTGAGGGAATGAGGGAAGATTGATTTTAAAAAATCATAAAAATATTGATGTGTCAAATTATAATCCAATAACAAATATTTATTCAGCACAATATTAGCTGTGATGATTCAGTGGCAGGGAATACAGAAAGTCATGGGCTTCATGGAGCTTGTATTCTAGTGGTAAAGAAAGAAAAATCATAAGTAAATAGCCCAATCAAGAAAATAAATACAGATTATACTATGTATTTGAAAGAGGCATACTGAGGGTTCATATTGGGATTAATATTGGGGAATTTATTTCAAGTGAATCATCTGGAAAGATTTCTTTGGAGAAATTGCACTTAAAATCAGACCAAAGGAAAAGAGAAAGACAGTCATCTGAAGAGCTGTAGAAAGAATTTAACTACAGGAAATAGATTCAGCATTGTTGAGGAATTGAGAAAAACTATGGCTGAAGTACATTGACTACCGAGAAGAACGCCAGGCAGTGATACAGAATAAGAAGCACTTAATGCAGAACCTTGCAAAGAGTTTTGAATTTTATTCTATCCGCAACAGAAAGCCATGAAAGGAATTCACCATCTCATTTAGGTTAAGAGAAAAAGATACCCCTCTCTCAGTAGAAGATGGGAGAGTCCATAGATGGGAGTCTGAGGGAAACAGAAGGCCGTTTAGAAGGATGTTCATTGCAGATATGATAATGGCTCGAAGGCAATCCCGATGAAACATAGCACTTATAATCCACATAGAATACCAAGAGCAGTTCATAGAAGAAATATTAAAAGGTGACATGTAGTCAATGAGGTAGATGAAAAACCAGTAGAAAACGGGATGGTGGACACAGGCTGAAGAAAGATGCTATAGGAAGACAGTGATTAACAAAAGGTCTCCTTTTCTATTTGATTCTTAAAATGTTTTATTTTATTATTAACATTTAGCCTATATCTGAAAGGCACTGTACATGAATCTTTCAATCATAACATTTATTTGTGACAATATAATCATAGGATTTCAGAGCATAATCATATAGAAAACATGAAGCTTAATAGCTTTAGCAGTAGTTTAAGCACAAGATTGACTCAAACACTTCCCCATTTCTTAATGTCTTACCATAATTAGCTATACTTCTTTAAATCAAATTTTTTTCAGAAGCACTATATTTTAAAATATGGGGGATTGATACAGCTCAGATCAGCTATGGAAACTGGTGAATCTAGTCCTAAAGTCATACTTTTTCTCCCTTAGGAATGGAGATGCAGCCCTCCATCTGCAGTCTCTCTACCAAACTGCCATCTCTCAAGGAAGAATTTCAGTCTCTATGGAGACTGCCTCCATTTCAGTCAGTCAATTAGAGGTGAAAGGTATTCCATTTGCTGTCACCTAAACCATAGAGTCCATCTATTTTTCTCTTCATTCTTTCAGTCAAATGATATCTTCTTATCTAAGAGCGGAAAAAAATCTCAGTATCATGGTCATTTAATTTGAGCTTGTTCTGTCCTAGTTACTCTGTTTCCTTTGTTTCAAATGGCAGCATGCTCCGTAAATCAGATAAAGAACTGTATCATTATGCTATCATCTTTGAAAGCTCCATAATTGTATCTTTTCTACCCAAATCCCTGAAATAAAACATCCATTTTTACACTAAATATTAATTTATTTCCTGTTGGACTTACTACATTATTGACTTAGGTGATAGTACTTCCAACCTTTTTCAGGGGTAACCTGGTACTGTAGAGAACTAGTTTCTAAATAACACACATTTTCACAAAAGAAAATGAAAACTGTTCAGATTAGAAGTTATTCTTATTAACACATCCGTCTTTTTCCTAAGAAGCTAAAAGATTTCTGTTATTTCTTTTTTTTTAAATTTAGTCTTATTGGCTGAAAAACATTACATTGAATGTGATTAGAACTAATTAATTTAATAACCTCATCTGAGCAGTTAAGATTTGTGTAAAATGAAGAGAGATAAACAATAATAATAAATGACAGGAAAATATTTACCAGGAATAGTCTGCTGCTGAGCTTCTGTTATCGTATTTTCTTCCTATCCTTGTTCCTTAAGAAAGGAAAAACGTGGTGGTTGTTACTTAAAATTAGAAACTTTTGTGGTTGCAAACAACAGAAGTTCAATTTAAATAGTATGTACAGAATAAAGGCATTTAAGTAGAATTTAACTGGAAAGTCCAGTTATAGACTCTAGTTTCAGGTGTGGCAGCATCAAGGGGCTCTTATATCATAGGTCTTAAGTTTCCTTTTTCCATTTATTCTATGCTTTTCCCTGAATCTGGCTTCATTCTAAGGCAGTTTATCCCCTTGAGATATCATTTTACTTAAAAGCACTTTCAGGCTTACATTTTAAACTTTGAGTGACCGCAAATATTTTTTGAAGTCCTCGAACTGGACTGGTTTGTATTATATGTTTAGACAGTCCTGAAGTAACTATTATGGCCATGTTCATGTTGCTTTGATTGCCGACATGGGTTTCATAACCACCCATGGGCTGGAGTATTTAACGGCAGATTACACCTGAATCACATGAACTTATAATATTGGAGGAATATTTCCTTAAGAAAAATTGGGTTATTCTTGCTAAAAGAAGAGTGAATGGGTGATAGGCCGCCAAAAACTAGATAGGTACATGCCAAACTCTCAATTCCTTGAGGCTGTCATTCTTTTAACTTTCTTTTCCACTTGACGTCATCTATTTTTGACATCACCACAACTGTTTATTCCCTAGAAGAACTCTCTATATGTTTTGCACTTCAAATATTCAATCTCTAAACAGAAGCTACTGTCTTTCTACCTTTCCAAACTTCTCATCCTTAATATATCTACTTCCATTTCCCCATCCCCTCACTGTCCTTTTCACCAGCTCCCTCTGACCACATGTACACTTTCCTGGACTTCAATTTCTATTCTTTCAGTTATTATCTTACTGACATTTTTGGTCCCATTGCCCTGTGTTCTTTCACAATTCTTCCCTGCCAATATCAAATCAGGATTCTGAAAACATTAACTTTTCCTGTTTCTCTTCCTGGATGCTAATCATTGCTCAGCTGGAGAAGGTGTAAAACAGCACTAATTTTCCTAGACATGCACGCCAGTCAACGCCAGTCCTCTTTTTGATGTAGCTGTTCTTGTTTAAGGCTTTTGTTTAGATGCTACTCTAAACGATGTTTTTATCTTCAAGCCCGCTCCCATGAGCATGCAACTTAAACTAAATTACATTACGGTCATACAATTCTTTTTTTTTTTTTTTTTTTTGGGGAGGGGGGGAAGGAGTCTTGCTCTGTCGCCCAGGCTAGAGTGCAGTGACGCGATCTCGGCTCACTGCAAGCTCCGCCTCCTGGGTTCACGCCATTCTCCTGCCTCAACCTCCTGAGTAGCTGGGACTACAGGCGCCTGCCACCACATTTCTTTCAATTCAAGCTTCCTCAATCTTTTCCTGCTTACTTATTAAGCCATTTTCTAGCAAAAGAAGTATTTTTTCATCTTCCAAAGATTTACTCCACAAAATATTTTTCTTTTCATTTTTACTCTCTTAATGTCAAAACTTTCCATATATTCTAAGATCAATTATCTTCTTTGAGTCTTCAAATCTATCCTCTGATTTATCTTCTTTCCATTATCCAGTGGTCCTGTGATGAATTGTTTGTATTCAATATCTTATTGTCTTATCAAATCCTTAATAATTTACACCTGTTTTCTGTATTTTTTCCTGAAATTATGTCCTGAAACTACTATTTTGGTGCTCCCCAATAATTTTTAATGACACCAGCATTTTCCAGTCTGAAAAATTTGAAACACCAATGATATCATGACTTCACCAAATAAATTATATATAGTATCAAATAACATAAAATTTCTTGTTATTTATACATTTTAAATGTATAAATATTTAAATTTTCCATCTATCTTATCCTGTCAAAAAATGACATGACTTTTTTTTTTTTTTTTTTTGATATTTGGATTTTTACATCAAAAGAAGTCATAGCTCTTGCAGAGTGAGAAATGGGGCAGCCAGAGGACTTCTTCAGGGTGTAGGAATGTTCTCCGTCAGGGAGAAGGCAAGTGATTCTGGGTTATTTCATGGGGAAATTTGACTTAGTAAGATTAATATGAAGAAACATTAGAAGGGAGACCAATTATCGGAAACTTAGTAGTCTAAGCAAGAGTTAATAAAGGTTAATAATGAATTAAGTTAATAAGGATATAATCATACCACTTTTATGTTCACCTTTTCTCATCTCATTTTGCATTTTCTGCAGGTTCAGTTCTAAGCCCTTTATTTGTCAAACAAGGCACATCTTGGTATGCCTTGTACCTATCCTGGTACTCTTTTTCAGAGTGTTAAAACACTTTCTGTTTACATACTAAATAACTGCTTGTACATCCATGATCATATCAAGCTCACAATTCTAGTACTTACATATTTTATGAGAAAAAAAAACTTGTATATTCATTTTTTTCTGACTAAAATGCCCAAACAACTCTGATTTTTCCTTCACATACCCTGCGTTTGTGAGTGATATCACCACCTTTACAGGTTGACCACAAGTAGTACGTGTTCGGTACTTACCCTGAATATTAGTCTCCTCTCTATTTCAGCTATATTTATGTGGGGCTTTCTAGTAAAAGACAAATCTCTCTTTCAGAGAATGGAAATGGAGTGGAAGGAGATGGCTTAGGGAGCACTTTGTGTTTAACACAGAAAATCCCTACTTTCTGACTCATTCTAGTATCTTGTCATGACTTTGGGAAAATGACTTCATATCTATAGCAAACAAAACGGTTCGGAGGCAAACATAGTTGCATCTTCTTTTTCCTTAAGGCTAGACCTGAGCATCCACTATAAAGAATGAAGATGTCAGAAACTCATTTTTAATCATTATAATTAGGGCATAGACAAGCGATCCACCTCTGGCCAATAGAATAATATAGTTTGTTTTGTTCTTTATATTCATATTCTTTAAGCACTTTATTAGTTTTAATTTTCTTTTTACTTTTCAAACTTTCTGTCAAAAACTAAGACACAAACACACACATTAGCGTAGGGCTACACAGGGTCAGAATTATCAGCAACGCTGTCTTCATTGATACAGTGATCAATATCACTGATTACCATAAAATTATGCCACTGGAAGGTCTTCAGGAGCTGTAACATACGTGCAGCCATCATCTCCTATGATCACAATGCCTTCTTCTGGAAAACCTGCCGAAAAACCTGCCTGAGACTGTTTTACACGTAACTTTTTTTTTTTTTTTTGAGACGGAATTTCACTCATGTTGCCCAGGCTACAGTACAGTGGCACAATCTCGGTTCACTGCAACCTCTGCCTCCTGGGTTCAAGAGATTCTTCTGCTTCAGTTTCCCACATAGCTGGGATTACAGGCACCCACCACCACTGTTTAAAATAACAATAAAAAGTATAGTATAGTAAATACGTAAACCAGAAACATAGCCATTATCATTATCAAGTATAATATACTGTACATAATTGTATGTGCTTTCCTTTTATACAACTGGCAGAGCATTAAATTTGTTTACACCAGCGTCACCACCAACACATGAGTAATCTGTTGAGCTATGTCGGTACTGTAGCTATGACATCTATAGGTGATAGGAATTTTTCAGCTCCATTATAATCCTATGGGACCACCATCATATATAAAATCTGTTATAGACAAAAATGTGTTATGTAGAGCATGACTGTACATTTTTTTTTAATTTTTGCCCTAAGACAGAAGCTTTGAAACTGATAAGAGTTCTGAGTCATAAGAGGGAAACATAAAACTATGGAATATGGACTGACAAAGTTGATGACACTGATGGAAAGAGTTGCTCTTCCCTCTGTACATCCTCATTGTGAGATCTAAACAATTAAGGCAGAACCAGTTCCAGTACAGCGTCTTGATAATGAGAGGGATTTCTATGTCGGGAACAGCAGATAGCTTTCAAGTCTCTATGGCTCAGCTGCAGTGCATTCCTCTATCATTGAAAATCATTAAGCAATAAGAAAAAAACTATGCCAGAGCAGCAGAAACGCTTATTCTCAGCAGCCAGACTGTGAGGTGATATAAACAACAGTCAAAGAGAAACAGGATTCTTCATTAATCTGAAGATTCTTTTAATTTTACCTATCTTGAAGAAATAATAATCAGGTCTCATTTTTAAATCACAGGTGTGGTAGCTTGGACCTCATGGCAAAATGACAATTTTATTACAATTAATTCATTAAAATTTCTTATTGAGAACCAATTATGTGATAAGCTTTGCACTAGATATGATGGATACACAAGTGAAGAAGACAAGAAAATCCCATTTCTGGTCCTCTTGGAAGAAATATGCTGGGTGACAGGAATGACCATGGACAAAACTCAATTTTAACTTGTGATGATTATAAAGAAATCAAAACACGGTAAAGGAATGGAGAAGTTAAGCTAGAGTTAAGAACTGTGAATTTACAAAACACACACACACACACACACACACACACACACAACAAACAGGAAAAAAAAATTCTGGGCAAGGAAAGGAGTAAATGCCAAGACCCTATGGCAAGATTTACTCAGAGTGTTAAAGGACTGGAAAGCTGGTGAAGGTGGTCAAAATGTACTAAATAAAATGAAAATTGTATCGCATTAGAAAAATAAACATGAACCATCAATTTTCAGTTTCCTAAAGCTAAGCCATAATGAGAGGTTTAAATTATACTCTAATTGCATGAGATGCCACTGTACAGTGTTAAGCAGAAGTGAGAATATTCTGATTTAGGCTTGAAAAGATCTCTTGGGCTGCTCTATGGAAAATAAACTTGAAGGTACTTTTGAGAGTGGGTGACACAAAATGGAAGCACTTAGGAAACATTGCTGTGGTCTAGTGGAGGAATGATGATGATTTGAACTTAGGTAATAAATAGTGTAACTATTAAGAAGTCATTGGATAATTGGGATAAAACTCACAAGGTCAGGAGATCGAGACCACAGTGAAACCCCGTCTCTACTAAAAATACAAAAAAAAAAAAAAAAAATTAGCCGGGCGCGGTGGCGGGCGCCTGTAGTCCCAGCTACTCAGGAGGCTGAGGCAGGAGAATGGCGTGAACCCAGGAGGCGGAGCTTGCAGTGAGCCGAGATCGCGCCACTGCACTCCAGCCTGGGCAACAGCGTGAGACTCCGTCTCAAAAAAAAAAAAAAAAAAAAAAAAAAAAACTAAAAAACTGGAACAGGAGATTCTAATTTTGCTTCAGGAGTTTTAACTGAGCAACATGTGATATTATTTGAAATAAGTGGAATAGAGATGTCAAGAATTCTGTTTAGTCGTATTAAATTAGATATATATTTAGGAATGACTAGTTACAAATTGTCTATTAAAATCCCGTCTTCTATTGAGAGTTTAAGTTTGGAGTATCCAAGATACAAAATTGGAAGCATTCAGCTCAAGAATGAATAAACTTTGTTAATAAATATATTTAGAAAAATTTTAACTTTTACAATTTAGTTCTAACCTTTTTTTCACTTTAGAATATATTATTTGGTCTTAGTCATGTGTATGCAAATAATTATTTATTAAACTCCTGAATTTTTATTTTCAAATAATGGTTATGTACTAAAACAGAATGATTACTAAAAATACTAGGATTTGAAGTATGATGAGTACAGAAAAATGTTTAAAAAGTAATTCTGAAGCGAGCTTTTACTTAATTTTTGACTGTAAATATAAAAATGAAAAGGCAAATTACTTTAGATATAGACCTTATATTTCAGGAACTGAACAGTATTAGCCTTTACTTTGTTTTGTGTCTGAAGGTCTGTATTTCTTCAGTTCTATAAATGTAAGCAATGTAGTATTTCCCATGTTGCTAATGGAGCTTGAAATTAGGGTAGCTGCTTGAGTTTTGGCATCATGATGATATCAGCATCTCCCATGAAAAATGAAAGATACTCAATATAACTTCTACAGCCACAAAAATATTCAGCTTTCCATATTTGAAACTGGCTGACTGCATACAATAATAGATGGTTCAGGAAAAGGAAACACTCTTTTTTTCTCTAGGTTTGGCCAAACCTATAACTACTTTGTTGATGAACAATTCTGTAAAGCTGTATAACTAGTAAAACATTTACATTTAACTCCAACATCTGTATTGCAAAATACAAATATGGATCCTATATTCTTATAGGAAGTGGAGTTTGATAAATACTGGTATTTGATAAATCTCATTTGTAAAATCATCAATTATTTTTAACTAAAATTACTTGGTACATTGTGAATTATTCAATTGTTCTATATTTAATTCCTAAAAATACATGTGAGAATTTAGTCTCATCCAAATCTATACTATTAGGACAAAAACAACAAAAATACTAATATAGAATGTCCAAATTCTAAGAATTAACCAGCTATTTCAAAGCCAAAAAGATTCCTGTTCAGCATAAATTGAGTATATAACCTTACATTAATTTTTTCCTAATTTTTAAAGAAAACTTTAGTGAATGTAAGAACATTTATTTTTATTTTTTGGTAGTAAAGTAAATCTGTAAATGAAAACCAACCATACTTGATTTAGAGGCTCATCATTAATGATCATTAGTTAGAGGCTGATCATCAAACTCTAACATATGTGAAATGTGACTGCGCAGCTATGCAGTTGATAATTTATTATTACAAGAGAGAAGGAAGGACTTGGAAAACAAAGAAATTATTTCCCATATTTTGCAAACTGGTCTCGAGTGAAACTTGAGCAAGTAGTATACATTGCAGCAGATATTTATCCATTGAATATGAATTTAAAGTTTGGAAAATGTGCAAAGAATTTAGAGTCAGGAGTGTGCATACAATGATAGAACTATAGATATCATTCATCAGATATGAAGTATGACTTTGAGTTATTTAAATTGAGTTTGAGTTTTCAAGATAATTTATAAACCTCAAAACTTTGTAGGCATATTAAGACTTCTTTTCTGATGCTGTATTTCAAAAACATTGAAGTCGCTGTATTAATTTTAAATCTCTCTCTCTCTCACTTTCTCTCTCTCTGCCTCCCCTTCCCTGTCAGATCACCAAGATAAAATTTGAGAAAAATTCAGATTACTTGGCATTGCAGGATACTATTTCTTATGCACAAAACAATTCTCTCGTTCCCTAGACAATTTGGTGTCCCGGAAAACTACGACGCTTTAAATGGTCTGTACATCTAATGGTTCTACTTGTAAATAAATCCAACAGTAAATTCACATGCTCAGTTTATATCAAATGCATATATGCAAAGCCGTTTTACTTAAATTTAGACTTCAGAATATCTATTTTTAAAAGCTGTGACAGATACTATATGACAGAAATTTAAAAAGAAGCAAAAATATATAGTATATATTGCTCAAAGAAATGTTTCAAACTCTGAAGCAATTGGTGAAGCAAACATTTTAGAAATGCTAGAGGGAAAATAACTCTTTTATTGAGAGATTTAGTACTAACGTATTTGTAAGGAGAATGAGATTGAGAGGTTTCTAAGTCTCCTAGTGAAATAAAGTAACCGATGGGCATTTCACTGGACAATAATTTGACAGCTGTCTTTTTCTTTACTCGGGGGATCTTTCTTTACTATTCTTGGCTTCTGTTGTTTCACTGAGACTGGGTTCTGCATACTTCTTGCTCTTTAGTCACTATATACATTTAGTTACTGTAGACTGTATTAGAATTTTGTCTTTTTCTTTGGCGTGATTTGGCTGCTCACCAATAATGTTTAGCAGGACTTTCTACTGGCTTAATGAAAATGATTTTCCACTGGCTCTTTTGTGCGGCCCTTTTTTCTTTCCTCTTCTACTACCTCTAAATACCTTGACAATGGAAAATGTGTTTTTAAAATTTCTTTACTTAATTTTTTTCTTTCCATTTCTCCAGGTTAGCTATTTAGCCGATGTTTACTAGATTCTTTTGATTTGAGTTGAATTAGCCCCATATGAAAGTGTCAGACATATAATGCATATGCTACACAGCAGAGCTAGTGTGAGCAATTCTTAATGATCAATCTGCCCAGTATCTCCAGATGCAGGTTATTCAAACTGATTAACTGATGATTCAGGTGGAATCACATTATAGCCAAAGTTATAAAGAAAATAATTATATTACAGCATATCATTTTAACTGATATGATATGCTGTAATATAATTATTTTACTTTATGAAAACTTGGCTAAAGGCTTTATGAGACTGTTAACCTTTTTCATTACATTTTTCATCATTGTTTTTCAAGTTAGGTTAAAACAATATTTCAATACACATTTTATAAAGTATTTACAACAAAATTTGCTCATAAGTGGGGAAGTGTTCTTTTTCTAAAATGCTATTTTGTTAAGCTATCTTTTCCATTCTGTACCATTTTTTAATGTAGTTGTCACTCAAAACACTTAATTTTATATATATATATATTTATATATATATACACACACATATATACACACACACATGCACATATTTATATTTGTATGTTTTAGTAGAAGAAGAAAACAAAATTGAAATTGCACCCTTTAAACTGAAATTATGGCACTCTTTGATGGCCTATACTATCTTAAATCCTAAAATATTGTCACATAAGCCAAATCTTAAAGCTCAAAACCATTATTTTCTTTTCCTTGAACAGTAAAATGATAAAATCTAAGAGCAATAAGAATGAGAGAGATGGAGTTCATTAAACATCTTCTTATGTACCTTAATCAGGCCAAAAGCACTTTGTCAACTTACTAATTCATATTATAGAAATTGATTTTCAATGCCTCTTAATATCCTATTGTTTTACATTGATAATGAAACTTCTAGCCCTGCAACTATTCAAGGAAAATTTGATTGTAGACTTTTTTTTGTTCCGTGTGTAATTTTTATGTATTTTACTGTTTTTTTCTTCTTCATTGACATACAGCTTAACTTTTCTCTCTGTAATTATCATTTAATTTTAGTATTTTAATTTTTTTAAACGGTCTTAATTCCTTCTTACCCAAAGTATGTGATATATATTTTTTTCACGGATATTTTTCAAATTCTTATATTCCTCACATTTTGTACTGCTGCCTTATTTTATTCAGTGTTTCTCATTAGTGACCTTTTCTTCCTCAAAGTTTGCCTAGATTTCTTCTCCACCTTTTTTTAGAAGAAGTCATTTTGCCTACTGCTGTGATTATATCTCCCTGAAAATATGTAATTTTGAAAATAATGTGAGATGAAGAGGTGGAGTTCTCTCCAATGCTTGGATTATTGCAGTGGTTGGAAGGGCTTAGTCCTTATTGTAAATACCTTACCCAGAAAGAATCTTAAAATGCAAGGTGGACTGTTCTATCAGAAAGCCTAACCTCACATAGGATGCTAAGTGAGAACGTTAAAAATGCAGAGTGAGCCCATCACATAGAAAATAGAATTACTTAACTTAATTTGAATTATCCATTCACTTTTGTTTTCACAAATGTCCTATTAGCTAATAGCAGGTTTTGATATACTGTCTGTGAGTGATTCCCATCACTCACTTCATTCAACAGCAATAGATCTATCATGCAGCTTTACAGATTTATGCTGTCTAAATTTTAAGGCAGACACTTGGTTATTCAGTATGCTGTAGATAGGGTTTTATCAGTCTACCATATCCAAGGTCATTCATGATTAATAGCATAATAAGAGGCAGAATTTGAATGTTTTGAAATCTTCTGCCAACTCATGTGCATTTTTGAGAATACATTGCTGATCACTTTTCCATTTCCTTTCATTTTCCTGCCACCCCTGGTTTCTGTTCTTTAAGGACATTCTGACAACATATGTACTCATCAAGTCTTAATGGTCTAACTGAAAATGAGATAATGATTCTCTTTTACCCTCTCTCACATGAATGATCAATATCTACACTTTACACACACACACACACACACACACACACACACACACACACAAAATACCTGTCACAAGAATGTTACTTGTTTCTTACGTCAGAAGTCATTGTTTTTATGTACTTTTTTTTTCTGTATGCCATAATTATGCATCTACACAACACATATCCTCATTTTCACTTTATTTTCAATCTCAAAAAGAGATGGGAAGAAGTCAATGTCACATGAATAAGACTGTGGAAAACTGGTTCTTACAATCAGTGGACAGACAGGCTTAGAGAGTTAACCTGTAAAATCTGATAGATAAAGATCATGAAAAGGACAACCAGGTTAGAGAAGGGCTACCTTCTTTAATTGAAGCTAACAACTCATTACTGATATGATTAAGGTGCCTCCCAGAAGTCATTAATACATGTAAATGAAGAAGGAAATTTTTAAATTTTAATATGAAAAGGGAGTATGTTGAAATGAGAAAGAATGATATAATAACAGGTACAAACTCAATGATCATCAAAGAGCCTGGGGCACAAGGGGAAAACAGGAGTTGAGGAAATAAGAACATAGTATTTTGAGCATAGTCCTTAGGATGAGTATACTCTAATTCCAAATAATCAGAAGTACCCCCCAAATTTTAGTATAACTCATTAGGCTATCATGGTTGATAGATTTAACTTCGTAAAATTTCTCAGTTTTCATAAAATGATTCTGTATTAATCAAGCAACTCTCTGTTTTTGGGGGGAATCTTGAAATGACCTATCCAAAAAGAAATGGTCATGACTCATTTTGATTTTTTACAATATATATTTAAATTTATATTTATTAGTAATTAATATCACTAATCACTGTGCTTCATCCTTACAAATCTGACTCTTGAATAAGTGAATATGTGCTTGTTTGTAACAAATTTATCAGGACGCAAAGAGACCACATAAATGGTAAGTAGAGATTGAGTGTGGAACAGTCAAATTTTTCTCTCGGCTTTATCAGCATTAACTCCTTACTTGGAATCATTAGGCTCTCTAATGCCTTGATTACCTTACATTTTTATTATTAAATACTTCCTTACCTCAAATAATGTTATGAATAGCAATACAAAAGATAATATTTTTAAGTATAAGAAAAACTATATTAAAACAAGGAATTGTACTTGGTCACAAAATTAACATCGAAAATAGAATAAAACCAAATCTCTCACTGTGCAAATGTGTGCAATGATACAAACATTTAAATATGCAACCTTCTTAAATCTTCCTGAGAATAGCAAAGCTTGGCACTTTTGAAGCTTGATAACATCACAACATGGAAGAAAAGTGGAAGAAAGGTAAGGAATTTTTCAGGGGGAAAAAAAAAAAAGGAAGACGACTGCCAATTCTTGTATAAGAGAAAACCAAAGAGGCAAGAACTAGGGAAATTAGGATTCTCACTAACAAAATATTTACCAAGGATTGCAAAACCTTTCCTTTGCTTCCTGTGCTCTCTGAATTCATCAAAAGTCATAACACTTCCTTTCAACTTTTCTGTCAGATCTTAGGGACCATCTACAAGGTATGGTTCACAATACAATTAATTTCTTACTCATTGCTACATCTGCAGAATCTATTAAGTTTTTAAAAATAGCACAATGTTTGATAAATATTTTTTATTCAATGGCTGAATTAAATTAAGTCACAGTGCTGAAACCAACGTCTTCCATCCTAGTCCTTTGCAATTACCGTGGAAGGTTGAAAAAATAATGTAAACATGGGTTTGCACAGCAATTGAGAAAGAACATGTTGATATTGTAGAAAATGAATGTTCATTCATTTCTGTTATTTTCATTCCTTTTAAATCTTCATTACTGCAAAAGATATAAACTAAACAAGATAATTTGGTAATACCACTTACAGATATATCTGCAATACTACAATTTGCATTTGTAGTAAATGAATAAGAATAAAATTGTGAATTAGAATAGCATAGTTTATATGATACCACTTTCTTTGAAAAAAGAGAGCAAGAAAGACAACAATATAGCTATACAATTTTATAGCCATCCCTATTACTCTATTCTCTAGCTGCTTGACATTGGGCATGATATTAATTTCTACATTGCCTTGGTATCATCATCTATAAATTCAGGGTATTAATATTACCTATTTTTCTTTGACAAGTATACAATAATGAGATGAATACACAACAGAAGGCACAGATTAAGAGCTTAATAAAGATTTACTACTAGAATTATTGTTTCCATTTATTTTCTAGAATAAGATAAGGTGGGTGAAGGGATGACCTGTATCTTCTGAGTACTTTGATGAGCTATTCTGCATTGTATAACTGCACAAAAGTGTTCAGAAATAAAAGCTATTTTAATTTTGAGACAAATGACTGTTGAGATATGCTTTGGAATACTGCATAATTGTAAGATTTCATTTGAATCAAGACTCAATTTTCTTCAGTCATTGCCACTTCGATATTTAAGCCTTTTCTATGTAAAACTTGTTTATGTTATCTGGTTTGTCTCATTCAACTTTTCACTTTAAAATTGTTTTCAAAACATCTAAGTCCATCAATTTCTACTGAAAACTTTTTCTGTAGATATGTAAATTCTACGGGATCATTCTTCTCTTCTGTTCTTTATTATTGTCAAACATTATAATTATGAAATTCATACCTGATAGAAGAGGATTCATTTATGTACCGTATCATAAACTATTAGAGAACAATGGGTCTAATTACTAAGTTATTTCAAATTCTTCAAGTTACATAGTGAAAATGATTGCAGGTCTTTTGGGGGCCAGGGCTCTTCATTATTCATCTTTATATTCTCAGCCTCTAGCATTGTGCATGATAAATTAAGTATTTAAATAGAATTAGCCAAGAAAGTTCTAATTTCTATGGTTCCTTACAGCAAAATAAGATTTGATGATTCAGAGAAAAAGGCATGTCAAAAGTGAAGCAATTCATTCATTTCCAAAACATGCCTTAAACATCTTCATTGTGCCAAAGTGAAAGATGGAATATAAGTTAAAATATCAAAAATAAAATGCCATGTGGCTAAGTTTTGTTATTATTATTGAAGTGTCTATTGTATAAATTAATAAATAAAATTTTCCCCTGAAAATTTTAAAATTACTTTCTTTGTAATCAATGCTTCCATTTCTCTGTAAAAAAACAAAACAAAACAAAACAAAACAAACAAACAAAAAAACCCACAAAAGGCAGAATTTAACCCACACATGTAGATGAGTTCAGAAATTGATGGAATAACTAGATTTGTACAAAAACCTGTGATGTTATTTCTATGTGTGACTATTTTATCAGGATGGGCCTTATAAGGTATTAAGAATTCACAACATAGATTTAAGAGCTTATACATCTGGGGAATATAAAGAAGGGGAAAAAAATAAACCTTGTCTCTATTGTGACGGCTACTGTTATGCCAACAACATCAAACAACAAGGCATTTGCTAACTCATAAATGCGGTGAAAGCTGCCTAACTAGCAGTATTGTTTCTTCATGATAAATTCACTCTATCTTTCCTACATGAGCTTGGAAACATTACCAAACTCAAAAGGAACATGGGTGGAAGGATCACTCCTGAGAGCTTTCACCTGTTTCCTGTTGCTAAGGAAACCATTTCCTTTGTACATCTTCAGAATAGCAGGTTCCTTTGAATTCTGCCTTTCAAACTCTATTTTTTAAAGCAAACATATAGATGTATAACCCATATTTTGAGATGTACATCCTCTTATTGTTTCTAGTATGTGATCAAAAAGTTTCATCCGATTAAAGGTAATATATATTTTTTGCAGATAAAAATATTGGAGACAGAAAATTCCTTTTTGTTGTTTTATATTTTGTAAAATCTACAGTGCTTTCCAACTCACAAAAGAGTCACTAAATCTAAGATATCTCTATGGCCTCTGAATATGCATCTCTCAACATTGGCTGAAATATTTTACAATTTTTGGTGTTTGATATGATTGGAAACAGTCCTGTTTAGTTGCTCTGTAGTGACAGAGTTATCACACGCTAACTTAATTGCTTAGCAATCACTTATTGAGACTGCAGGGGAAAAATAACACATTTTTATTTGACATAGTTCTTAGTTGGAAGGAAACCAAGTAACAAGAGGCAAATTAACAAGAGAAAAACAGAAGTTTATTAACATGTATATTTCATATATACATGAATATACCCAAGAAATAAGTCATTCCCTCTCTATGAGATGGCTTTGAATTCCAGATTATATAGCATGTTCAACAAAGAACAGTAAATGTTTAGAGAAATGACAAAACAAAGTGAAAGAACTTTGAGTCTCTAGGGGTGCAATCTGGGGGAAGCAAATAAATGCCAGATTAAGGATAGTAAAACTTGTTAATACAGGTTCCTGTGGCAGAATCTTCCAGGTCCATAAAGGTGCAAAGTAGTGATGGGGGTGGGGGTTGGGAGAAAGGGGATGTCCCGGTGTGGCAGGAGGGCTGGAGGGGGTGGGGCATACCATTTGCTTTTGTAAATATATGTGCTGCTTTTTGACAAATAGAGGGAGGACAGACAGATATTCTGCATCTGCTTTTTCTTAATCATCTTCAGATCAACAATTCATATTTTGGGGTGGCATGTTCTGGTCTCCCACAAAAAAAAATCACATATTTTTTTTCACTTAAAAATATTGTTGAGATTTGTTTATTTAAACATTTTGTGGAAGCATTAACTCAAATGTAAAATTTGAAAGACAAAAGATGAAAACTGGAGTTTCATTATAGTGCAGTGATTGCTGTGTATATTTGCCAGCCACTAACAACAGCATGTGTGGACATTGGCCATAAATACTAGCTGATTTCATAACTTGGATTGTAAATGCTATAATTATATGTTGTAATTCACATTATACAACTGAGAATTGTAGCTCAGTCTACAGTTTTATCGCAACATTCTCGTTAATGTCCTGTTTATTCAGGATCTTCCAAATAATTCCTTTGAGCACCCATCATGATATTTGTAATTATACTCATTGTATCTCTTCAAAATATTTTGAACCCGTCTTACATGTTTTGATGTGCATGGTGCTCTCAAACCACAGACTACAAACCCAAATTACATCACCACAAAGTTAAAATGCTTTTGATTATTATAAAATAATTTCCTTCAGTTGTTTATGTCTATTCAGTGATTATGACTTCTGGTGAAAAATTTGTTTTTAATTTTAGAGAAAAGTATACGCCTATATATTAAATTAACATTTAATTGACTTGTACAATTTCTTATTATGATGTATAATTATTTGACTTGTCTATTGCTTTCAGCCTAGCAATCACTGATATAATACCACATTTCCTTCAGAGACAATGTAGTTTTATGCACAAAGAAAAAATGTTAGTGCATAAACATGCTTTAATTTCAAGGAGACTATTTCACTGATATGAATAAGAATGTATAATAATTTAGTTAACTCACTGCTTTTCTCACATTAGCTGTTCAATGAAGATATTTGTTCAGTAATGTTAAGCGTTAATTTTAATAGAATAAAATTGTGCGTGTATGTTACATATGTATACACAAATGTATACATACACCTACACAACTGGGGGCATATTTAATGATTCACAATTCTGCTTCTTAGACATCGATTAAATAACTGCTTTAAGATTAAAATTTTCATAAGATTGCATTCCTTAAAGTCCCATATTTATTCATAACTTACTGGTCAGTATCATATCGGCACTTTGATTTTAAAAACAAAACAATTGCTATGGTTCATCAGCCCCTGGTAGTATAATGTTTGATGACTTTTGTTGGCTTATTGCACTTTAATTAGCGTGATGCTGTGCACCTTTAGTATGTAGCACGCAGTTATGCTACCCTTAATTGAAATCTTTCTCTTGTGTCTGTAATCATTATATCATCTTGATGCTTGGAAGTGCTGCTCTTATGGAGTATGTGGTAATACTGCATTAGCCCCTTGAAGCTGGGGAGTTTGATTAACAGAATCAGATAAGCTGCTGGAAGTTCTCTGATTCTTGGCTCTAGCATCTCCAAATGCATTTTATAAATTGCCTGTTTACCTTAATACTACAAATATGCAGATACATACCACTTACTGTAGAAAATGAAATTTTACTGTGGAAAATTATTTTCTTGCACACACTTAGACTAAAGGTTACTGATTCAAAATGTTTAATAAAGATATTACTTCTCATTTTGCACTCAGTGGGAAATAGTTTTAAAAGCAAGACAAGGTATATGAAAAACCATCTTTCCTTTTTATTTTGATTTCCTTTAACTCTGGATTATTTACACAATGCTTTCTAAGGTATTTTTTTTTTTCCATTGCAGATTTTCTTCACTACTTTTTCTAACATGGTAGTTTACACTGTTTTTAAGGGTCCTCAGAATGCTTCTGTAGGGTGATTGGTTTAAACAACTCTTATACCAAAAGGAAAGTTATCAAAGGTGGAGAATAAACATTTTAAAGAACATACAGAATTCCTTTGTCAAAGTAAGAATTTTACCCGCCAAAAAGTATATTCAAATAGTGAAAAGGAAAAACAAACAAACATAATGTACTTTAAAGATGGCATGTGCAACAGTAGTCATGAAAAAGAGCTGAGGGTTTAACCACAGCTCAGAACCATGAGACTTGAAGTATTACAAAGTAGGGATAGGTTGGACACTGATGGAAGAGGATTTTCAAAGATGAGTAGAAAAAATATTGGCAGCAAGAAATAACATAAAGATGCTAAAAATGAAATCATCACCTATTCTTCAATAAAACTTAAAATGGTCAACATAACCTATTACATTCTGAAAAACCTAAGTTGGTGAGAAAGTAGTTGTGCAAGTCCCAAGACCTGCAGGACTACCAATGGGGTTGAAAGGTAGAGCCAAGGAGGACTCTGGATGAGACGTGCAGTTGGAATTCAAAAGCATCAGTGGCAGAAGAAACAGTGCAGTAAATAAGTTAGAAATAAATCTACTTAAAGTTAACTAAGTTTTTCTTTGTTGGATGTGACTATAAGTGGTTTTCTTCTTCTTTGTGACAATCTGTATATCAGTTTCTACAATAGATAGGCACCCTTTAGTTATCATGTTATTTATTTATGTTATTTGAAAAGTTACCCATAAAAAAGTGACCCCTAGAAGGAGCAGCCCCGACAGTTCACTGATACCTTCTTTATAAGCAGGGTTTGCCAGGTTTATAAACCAGCTAGCAACACTAGCTAAAGTTTTAATTTGATGTTGTATATATATCATGTTAGTTAATATATGTATGATTTAAATTAAACCTTGTATTTCAATTGAGTGTTTTACAAATGTGTTGTACAGGAAGAAAACATTGCTTACGTATTTAGCTATTCTGCATATCAGTACAGTGAGCTAAAGTCATGTGCACAGGTCATAATGGACTTCATATATGACAGTGGTCCCATAACGTTATAATGGAGTTGAAAAATTCCTATTACCTAGTGACATCATAGCTGTAAAAGTATACCACACACAATTATGTATACTACATAATACTTGATAATGAAAATAAATGACTGTTACCATTTATATATTTATTATACCATAGTTTTTAACATTATTTTAGGGCGTCCTAATTGTACTTATTTTTTAAAAGTTAACTGTAGGCAAGGAAAGGCTTTCATGAGATATTCCTAAAGAAGAAACTGTCATCACTAGGAGGTGACAGCTCTATACATGATAATGTCCTAGTGACATTCCAGTGGACAAGATTTAGAGATGAATAACAGTTATAATAATTATCCTGGCCCTGCATAGGCCTAGGCTAAGGTGCGTATTTGTGTGTTAATTTAGAACAAAAAAGTTTATAAAGTAAAAAAATAAAAATTAAAAATAGAAAAAAATTTAGAATAAGGGTATAAGAAAGAAAATATTTTGTATAACTATACAATGTGTTTGTGTTTTAAGTAAAGCCTTAATCCAAAAGAGTAAAAAAAGTTTTAAAAATTAAAAAGTTTATAATGTAAAATAAAACATTACATAAGCTGAGGTTAATTTATTACTGAATCAAAATTTTTAACAAATTTAGTGTAGCTTAAGTGTACAGTGCTTATAAAATCTATAGTAGTGTGCAGTAATGTCCTGGGCCTTCACATTCACTCACCATTCATGCACTGACTCACCCAGAGCACCTTCCAGTCCTGCAAGCTCCATACATAGCAAGTGCCCTTTATTTTAGGAGTACTAATTTTTAATATCTTTTATGCCATATGTGTACTATACTTTATTCTTTATTTATATATGTTAAGATAAACAAATACTATCTTTGTGTTACACTTGCCTAAGGTAATCAGTCCACATTTGTAGCCTTAAAGCAGTAGGCTACTTCATATAACCTAGGTGTATCACAACCTGGCTGTGTCATTTTAGTTTATGTAAGTACACTCTATGATATACACACACAAAATCACTTAAAGACACATTTCTCAGAATACATACCCATTGCTCGGTGACATATGGCAGACGTTATTTGCGGAAACTTTAACCCTTTGTTGTTCATTCTTCATAGTAATGATAGCAAAGGTAAAATAATAAGTGAATAATAAGTAAAGTAAAATAATAAGGCAAAGAAAACTTGGCCGTTTTATCTTGATGAAGTATTCTGTATCTCTGAACACTACATACATTTTTCTCTTATGCTTATAAAATTAAACACTCATAGGATATTAAAATGTGTGTATCCAATCTTCCAAAATAAGTATATTTGGATGATTAAATTTTTAAATTCGTATTAGTTTACTACATGAAACTATCATTTTTAGAGGCAAAAAGCAGTTGCATACCAGTCTACCTACATATATGGTAGGTTTTTGCTTTTATGAAAGAAAATGTAATTATGATAGGCTTATTAGTTTGATATATAAATTATAATGTATTCAAAACAAAAGTTTTAAGTTTTATACAATAGATCTGATAATTTACTGAGGATTGTTTCTTAGAAATAAGCATTCTGACCAATTTGAATATACTAAAATTAAATTATTGGCTAGGCAGTCATAGAAAATGATTAAAGACAGATAAATTATTAATGTTGCCACAAGTAGAATATTTTCAAATGAGCAAAATATAATTTAAGCATAGTTCTGTACTTGTTTTCTTTTTTTTTCCCCCAATTGAGGTTAACTAATGTTAATTTAATATTTTTTAAGGTGCTGTTTAGGATCTTACTTCACCCATGAGTTATGAATATTCTAAAGCCTAAATTCTAAAGCCTTGAATTTATAATGAATGGGAGAGCATGCCACCCTATTCCAAACATCTGAAATGTTAGAATGAACAATGTAAAATTACCTGCATTTAATCATTTTTAGATATATACTACAGTACAACAATTTGTTCACTTAAAGGATGGAAACGTTGAGAAGTGTTTCTGGGTAGAGTGAAGAGGTAGGATGCCTGAGTAAATAAGAAAAAGCAGAATATGACACACAATTCAAAAACCTTCATATGGTGCACATTAGTTGAATGATGTGAAAATGCCAACACTTGACTATTTTTGGTCCACTAGTGTTGCAATTTCATATAATTTAGCTCAATATAAATAGTGGGATGTATTTCTGATTAAGAATAGGAATCAGGTGTGTTTTCAGATTCAAACATGTATCTTTATATTATGAGGAAACCTCAGTATACATCTGTAGTACATGAAGGTGTGGCTTTTTAAAAATAGAGAGATGGTAGTGAAGTGCAGTAAACAAAATCACTGAGTTTCATGGCAAGAAACTGAGTTCTAGTTCATGTTCTGACACACAGTAATTGTGAAATTTTACATAAATCAGTTCAAAATATCTGACCTTCAAACTGTTTTTAATCTCTAAAATGTTAATGACAATTTGACGTAATAATTTATTAATACATTTATCTCTCTCTTATTCTATAGAAAACACTTGAAAGAAAGAAAATACACACTTTTCTGTACCTCCCAGGGTTTCTACTTTTTATCTCCTAGGAAAGCTTATTCTTTACATTTCTAGTTCAGACCATCCTTGCTACAGAAGTTTGTTAATGTCTTTTATATTTGATAGAAAAAACATATGAGTTATCGGGTTCCTGGAGGTCAACCTTCATAGAAGCCTTTCTTGAGAATATAGGCCCATCGAGGGTTATTAAAGTATGTCCTGCTGAGAAGCTGATTCACAACAAAGCTAATAAAGTTTAAGCTTCAGACCCCTTACATGCAAATTTTTCTTCATTACACATTTTGTCCTGTCGAGGGAATTTACATGGCCATAGGAATGGCAATTTTGAAATCTAGGTGATTTTATTTGAGGGTATATTTTGTTCTGTTTTAGTGGGATATATGTATATGGTTTGTATTCACTTTTACTAGTTAATTACTAATAATTGTCCCAGTATAGAATTACTTTTCTACTCACTTATGTCATGGACCAAATATGCAATGAAAGAAGCCATATGTCAACATGAATATGTCATGTGGGATCTGCTACCAGAAGCGTGTTGGCAGTGTTGAAGAAATAATATTTGAAATGTACATAGTCAAAAGTTAGTCTACAGAAATTTGTTCTACATAACAGACATATTAAATCTTAAGTACGAGATTTGGTTCTCATACAAGTTCAGTCAATATGGAGGCAATTTTCTATCAGCAATATACATAATTAACATACACATATATATACACAAAACACTTTATTCTTTATTGAGAGAATCACATCAAAAAAGAATTTTTTCAAATTTTATATTTCAAGGTTTTAAAGCTGTAGCAATACTACATATCAATATATTTTCATGTGATATTGCAAGTTTTATACATTTAGCTACCAATCATATAACAAATCTCGATCACTGTACATTTTTCTCAACTTTTATGCTGGACTCAAGGAGCACAAGTGCAGATTTGTTACCTTCATATTTTGTGTAAAACTGAGGCTTGAGGTACAAATGATCTCATCCCCGAAGTTCTTAGCATAGTACCCAATAGTTAGGTTTTCAGTACTTGTCCCTCTCTTCTCCCCTCTCTAATATTCCCCAGTTTCTATTGCTGCCATTTTTATATTTGCAAGTACTCAGGGTTCAGCTCCCACTTATAAGTGAGAACATGCAGTATTTGGTTTTCTGTGCCTGTATTAATTCACTTAACTTAATGGCCTCCAGCTGCTATCATGTTGCTGCAAATAACATGATGTCTTTCTCTTTATGGCTGTGTCAAATTATGCGGCATATACATACAACATTTTCTTTATCCTATACAGCATTGATGGGCACCTAGATTTATTCCATGACTTTGCTATTGTCAATAGTGCTGCAATAAACAGGCAAATGCATGAGTCTTTTTGATAAAACAGTTTGTTTTCTTTCAGCTATATACCCAGTAATGGGTTTGTTGTGTCACTTTTAAGTTGTTTGAGAAATCTTTAAACTGCTTTCTACAGTGGCTGAACTAATTTACATTCCCACCAACAGTGTATAAGCATTCCCCTTTCTCCAATGGTTTGCCAGCCTCTATTGTTTTTTCAGTTTTTTACTAGTAGCCATCATGACTTGTACAAGATAGTATTTAATTGTGGTTTTGATTTGCATTTCTGCGATGATTGGTGATGTTGAGCATTTTGTCCTATGTTTGTTGGCTACTTGTATGCCTTCTTTTGAGAAATACCTGTTCATGTCTTTTTCCCACTTTTAAAAATGGGATTATTTGGGTTTATGTTTGTTAAGGTGTTTAAGATCCTTATAGATTCCCAGTGTTAGATCTTTATTGGATGAATAGTTTGTGAATATTTTCTCCCATTCTATAGGTTATCTGTTTACTCTGTTGATAGCTTCTTTTGCTGCAGAGACTTTTTAATTAGGTCCCACATGTCAATATTTTTAAATTACATTTGCTTTTCAGAACTTAGTCAAATTATTTTCCAAGGCTGATGTGTAGAATGATATTTCCTAGGTTATCTTTCAGGGATTTTATAGTTGTTGTAAGTTTTACATTTCAGTCTTTAATCCATCTTCAGTTAATTTCTGTATATTGTGAAAATCAAGGGTCCAGTTTCATTCTCCTGAATAGCTAGCTATTCTAGAACATTTGTTAAAGAGGGAGTCCTCTCTTTGTTGCTTATTTTTGTCAAGTCTGTCAAAAACAAGATGACAGTAAGTGTGCAACTTTATTTCTGTTCTTTGTTCCACTTATCTATGTGTCTGTTTTTGTAGCAATATCATGCTGTTTTGGTTACGGTAGCCTTATAATATAGTTTGAAGTCAAGTATTGTGATGCCTCTGAGTTTGCACTTCTTGCTTTAACTAGATGCGCTCTTTTTTGATTCCATATGAGTTTTGAAATAGTTTTTTTTTTTTTTCGAAGTTTTGTAAAGAATGGCTTTGGTAGTTTGATAAAAATACAGTTAAATCTGCAGGTTGTTTTTATCAGTATGACCATGAAAATGATACTGATTCTTCCAATCCATGAGCATGGAATATTTTTCCATTTATTTGTGTCATCTATGATTTATTTTAGCACTGTTTCCTATTTCTCCTTGTAGACATTTTTCATCTCCTGGGTATTTTATCTTTTTGTAGCTGTTGTAAATGGGATTGCATTCTTGATTTGGTTCTGAGCTTGAATGTTATTGTTGTATAGAAATGCTACTGATTTTTGAACATTGATTTTGGAACCTGAAACTTTACTGAAGTAATTTGTCAGCTCCAAGAGCCTTTTGGTGGAATCTCTGGGGTTTTCTAGGTATCAAATCATATTGCTTGTAGAGGATAGATAGTTTGACTTTTTTTCCTATTTGTATGTTGTTTATTTTGTTTTCTTTCCGATTGCTTTGGCTATCTATTTCAGTACTATGCTGAATAGGAGTGGTGAGGGTCAGCATCCTTGTCTTGTTTCAGTTCTCAAGAAGATTGCTCCTAGTTTTTGACCTTTCAGTGTAATGTTGGCTGTTAGTTTGTCATAGTTGTCTCTTATAATTTTGAGATATGTTTCTTTGATCCCCATTTCTTGAGGGCTTTTATCGTGAAGCTATGTTGTATTTTATCAAAGCTATTTCTTTGCATATTAAGATGATCATATGGTTTTTAATGTTTATGTACTAATTACATTTGTTTAGTTGCATATATTGAACCAACCTTGCATCCCAAGAAAAAAGTCTACTTGATCATGGTGAATTACCTTTTTGATGTGCTGTTGAATTAGGTTTACTAGTATTTTCTTGAGGATTTTTGTGTCTGTTTATCAGGAATATTATCCTGTAGTTTCCTTTTTTTGTTGTTGTTGTGTCTTGCCAAGTTTTGGTTTCAGGGTGAAGCTGGCTTTGTAGAATGAGTTAGGAGGAGTCCTCCTCTAAAATTTTTTTGAATAGTCTCAGTAGCATTGTTACTATCTCTTTTGTACATCTGGCAGATTTTTGTGGTGAATTTCTCTTGTCCAGGGCTTTTATTGGTTAGTAGGGTTTTTATTATGAATTCAATTTTGGAACTTAATATTTGTCTATTCAGGGCTTCTATTTCTGTCTGATTCAATCATTGGAGGTTGTGTGTTTCCAAGAATGTATCCATTTCCTCTAGATTTTCTATTTTGTGTGCATAGAGGCATTCATACTAGTTTCTAAGGATCTTCTGTATTCTGTGGGATTAGTGTTGTTGTTAACTTTGCCATTTCTGATTATGCTTATTTAAATCTGTCATTTTTTTCTTGTTAATTTAGTTAATGGTTTATTAATACATAAGATTAATGTATTATTCAAAGAGCCAACTTTTGGTTTTATTGATTCATTGTGTGGATTTTTGAACTCAACTTCATTGAGTTATGCTCTCATTTTCTTTATTTATGTTTTTCTGCTAGCTTTGGGGATACTCTGCTCTTCTTTTTCTATTTCCTCTGGATGTAATCTAGATCATTAATTTGAGACATTTTTAACTTGTTTAGGTAGGCATTTAGTGTTATAAACTCCTTTAACACTGCTTTTGCTGTACCCCAGAGATTTTGGTGTGTTGTGTCTCTGTTCCCATTTATTTCAAAGAATTTCTTAATTTCTGCCTTAATTTTTGTGTTTAATCAAAAATAAATTAGGAGCCAGTTGTTTAATTTTCATGTAATCATGCAGTTTTGAGAGCTATTCTTAGAACTGATTTTTATTTTTATTCCACTGTGGTGTGAGATTATAGTTGGTATGATTTCTAATTTTATTTTAATTAATTGAGATTTGCTTTATGGCTGAGTATATGGTTGATCTTGGAGTATTTTCCTTGTGCAGATGAAAATAATATATATTATGTGGTTGATGGGTATTCTGTAGATGTCTACTAGTTCCAGTTGGTAAACTGTTGAATTTAGTTTTCTGCCTCTATGGTCTGTCTAACACCACCAGTGGGGTTTTGAAGTTCCCTGCCACTACTATGTGGCAGTCTGAGTTTTTACTAGGTCTACAAGTATTTGTTTTATGCACCTGGGCACTCCAATGTAGAGCATGTATATATTTAGGATATTTAAGTCTTCTTCTTTTAGTTGAACCCTTTATCATTATGTAATGCCCTTCTTTGTCCTTTTTTACTGTGGTTGGTTTGAAGTCTATTTTATCTGATATAAGAATAACTACTCCTGCTCTTTTTTGTTTTTTGTTTCTGTGGTAGATCTTTATACCACCATTTAGTTGAGTCTATATGTTTCATTACTCATGAGATGGGTTTCTTGAAGACAGAAGACAGATGGGTCTTGTTCCAACTTGCCACTCTGTGTCTTTTAAATGGGACATTTAGACCATTTACATTCAAAGTTAATATTGATATGTGAGGTTTTGATCCTATTGTGAAGTTGTTAGTGGTTACTTTGTAGTTTCTATTGTGTGGTTCCTTTTTAGAATCTGTGAGCTATGGACTTAAGTGTGGGCTGTTTTGGTAGCAGGTATTGTTATTTAGTTTTTCTGTTTACAACTCCTTTAAGGATCTCTTGTAAAGCTGGTCTAGTGGTAACAAATTCCCTTAGTGTTGACTTGTCTGGAAAATATTTCATTTCTCCTTCACTTACGAAGCTTAGTTTGGCAGGAAAAAACTAAATTTGGTTTAGATTTTTGTTTGGAATTTCTTTGTTAAAATTTCTTTTCTTTAAGAATGCTGAAAATAGCCCCCCAATGACTTGTGGCTTATGAAATTTCTGCTGACAAGTCCACTGTTAGCCTGATGAGGTTTCCCTCTGTATGTGATCTAGCCTTTTTTCCTGCCTGCCTTTAAGATTTCTAGTTTAGCACTGACCTTGAACAATCTGGTAAATACATGTCTTGTTAGTGTATTTTTTTTATAGCATCTCACAGATGTTCTCTGGATTTTTGGATACTTGGATGTCAACATCTCTAGCATGATTAGGACATTTTTCTTGAATCATTCCTCAGATATGTTTTCTCTGTTGTTTAGTTTTCCTTCTTCTTCCTTAGGAATGTCAATAATTCATAGGTTTGGTTGCTTTACATAATACCATATTTTTTCAAAGACTGTTTATTTTTTCAAATTCCTTTTTTATCTGACTGGATTTGTTCACAAGACTGGCCTTCAAGTTCTGAAAATCTTCTCCTTTGATAAATCTACAGATAGTGCTTCAATTATATTTTGAAATATTTTAAATGAATCTTATACTTTCAGAAGCTCTGACTGATTTCATATTAGGATATTTATCTCATCCTTTATTTCTTGGATTGCTTTAGAAGTTTCTTTATATTGATTGGCAACCTCATCTTGAATCTTGTCGATCTTCCTTGCAATCCATGCTTTGAATTCTTTATCTGTCATTTCTGAATTTCCATTTTGTTTAGGACCATTACTAGATAGCTAGTGTGATCCTTTGTTGGTGTCATTGCATTCAGATTTTTATGCTGCCAGAATTCTTGTTCCTTCTTATCTGGAGATGCTGGCACATCGAATTTCTTTTTATTTCTTAATCTACTATATTGTTGTGTTATTTCCTTTCTCTTTCCCTTTCCCCCATCCCCAAGGGGTGAGCTACAGAGAATGCTGGGTAGAGTCTTTTGGCTTAACTTCTACAGCCCTATGCATTTCTATCAGTATGTTTTATACTGGCCTGTGCAGTTACGCCTAGAAGACAGTAGCTATCACTTATATATATGACTCTGACCAACATGACCTGGTACATACCTGATCTTTGTTTACCGGGAGAAACTCTATTTTGCCTCAGGCAATGGGCTGATTCATAGAGGGCACAGTGGTCAGAGCTCCCTGCTCAGCCCTGGGCAGGAAAGAGCCAAGATGCATGGAGCTGGAGTGGGGAGGTCTGCCTACAGGTTGCTTGATGGCAATCACAAGCACTAGTGCTAAGGAATAATCCACTCAGCAGCCAGCAGGCATCCAAAGGTGTGCCTAGTCATGGAGCTGGAAAACCTTCTCATCTCTAAGTTCTCTGCAAGAGTATAGGAGTGGTCTTAACTCCTAACTCAGGAGAGGGTACTTGAAATCACCAGGGATGCCTGGTGATTAGTCTGGGTATGGAGCAGAGAGGGCTCTCCTGTACCAAGATATCCACAAAGGAGGAGTAAGACAACTCAGGCTGCTGAACCAGGCAAGCAAATTATCCGAATACCTCGAGATCTGCCTGGACATGTATTTGAGAGGGCCCTGTTGCACCGTGATCTATGCCCTGGAAAACTGAGGTGGCTCAGGCTTCTGAACAAGGCAAATGGGTGCTCTCAATGCCTGGAGATATCCCTGGACATGGAGTAGAGAGGGCCTCCCTGCACCAGGATTTCCACACAGGAAGGGTTGGGGGAAGTTAGGTTGTGACTCAGTTGAGTGGATGCTCTGAATGTCTACAGATCTACCTGCACATGGAGCAGAGAGGACCCCACAGCATCATGATCTCAGAGGAGCAGGCTAAGGAACCCAGCAAGTGCACTAGCAGACTGGTTCCAAGTCATCAAGCTGGCCCTGGCTGGATGTCTCACCACAAAGGTGAAACTGCAGCAGTAGCAGTTCTCCTACCAATCCAGATTTGCAACAGGGGAGAGCACAATTTCATTTTCTACTATTGAGGTGCTTTCCAAAGTTTTGGATTCAGAGGCCCCTACTCAGCTTCAGAGCAGGTTCTCCAATCTCTGGCCCAAGACTAAAATGCCTATGTGGCCACAATTCTGGGTTGCCAAAGAATGGTTGACTTCGTTTTTGCCAAGATTGGAAATAACATCCTGCTCCCAGTCCTGGGTCTGGGAAATTGCCTGCAGCTTTTCCTGGTGTCTTTCCCTCACAGCGTCTCTGAGTCTCCAAGTCAGTTCCAAGACTTGAGAGAATGAAAGTTGTCTCCCTCAACATGAGTTGTTGAAATGCCCAATGTAAAGGTGAGTCACAGAGGGAGACTCTCTGTCTCTTTCATATACTGCATCTTTACTCACTTTTATTGGCTAGACACCATCACAGGAGCCATTTGTGAGGATTTTCCTCCACAGGTTCTGGGGAGTGCTTCATGATTCCAGTGGATTCCCATTTGCCTTTTTAAATTAAAGGTCACTGAATTGATCTTTATGCACTATCTTGCTATTTTCAAGTGGCTGAGGCATGCTAAAAGCTCCTAATCACCCGTCTTTGAAAAAATAATCACCATGTACATTTAAAAATTGATAGAAAATCTAAAAACAATATTTTAAAAATTTCATTCATTTTAATATTGAGAAAGCTTACAAGTGGGGGAATCACTTATCTCTAAATGTTCTCCTCTATTTATTTCATTTGTATTTTTTTAAAATAAAAATTTTATTCTTAATTTTTCTTACTAAGGAAAAAAGTCCAAATAAAAAAAAAAAATCTAAAAACAAAATGGGGTTGTGAGAGGAGAGACAAAGCAAGATGGCAGAATACAACACTCCTGAGATTATGCCCTGATAGAAACGTCGAATTGAAGTGTTTCCATACAAGCCTACACTTTTACAAGAGATAAAGAAATTGACGGTAGATCAGAGTACCTGATTTTATAATAGTATCAAGGAAAGAGGCATTGAAGGGAGTAGGAAGGATAAAGCCTTATTGTCTATAGCTCCTGTCCCACAACCCCAGGCAGCACAGTGCAAAAGAGAATCTATGTGTGTAGGGGGTAATGAGAGACATGTAGGTAAGACTTTGAATTGGAACATAGTACCAGCTACACCACATTACAACACAGCACTTGGAAGAAACTCATAGCCGTTGATGCCAGGCCATTATTCATGAAGTAAGAATTTGGGCCCATTCTATGCCAGATGGGAATCTACAGCCCTATTGGAAGAAAATCCTGTCTCCACCTGCTTCACCAAATGGTGACTAAAGTGGCTTCAGGCCTTTAATAAATTTCACTGGCGGGAAGGTTGTAGTAACTGCAGTTCTCAAGAAACTCCTGGCACTGTGCTGATCCAGAAGGCTATGGGCTTGGAATACAACTAAGCATCACATCAACTGTGGTGACCATGGAAATGTCTGCATCACCCTTTCCTCAATTCCATATAGTGCAGCACCAAGAGAGACCCCTTGTGCCTGGGGGAAGGAGAGGGAAAAGATCAGCAGATTTTGCCTTAGAACCAAGTACCAGCCTCATCAGAAAACACAGCAAAAAAAAAAAAAAAGCCTGTAATAACCCAATTACAGGCAGGTAGCCCTGGATGGGACTTCTAGACCCAACCTAGGCCAGGCGAAATCCAGTGCCCTGATATAATGGACCCAAATCTTGGCCAGGATTGTCACTAGCTGACTAAACTGCTTCAGGCAGTGATTAAATAGCTGTGGCAGTCAATCAGCAGTAGCCACAGGCCTTAGGCTAGCTCCTTTTCTTCACTGGTCTGAGAGGTCCTGGGTTTAGGATGTAGTCCAGCATGCTGCCAGCTGTGGTAGCCATGAAATTACCTGTGTCACACTTCCTCCAACTCAAGGAAGTGCAGCGAGGAGAGACTTCTGCTTATTAAATCTCAGGAAACACTTTGATCTTCTCTAAATTCATTAGGGCTGACAACACAGTAGTCTTTAAGAGTTGCAGTGCAACTGGATATAAGGTGCCCTCTTGTGCCAATATTTTTTCTGTGACCACAGGCTTAGGGAATTCAAGTCATTCTACTTTAAATTCCTAGAAGACACTCTGAAGAAGGACAGGTGCAATCAAGCCTTGACTGTAAAGACTGGAATAAATACCCAAATCTTCGATTCTCTGACACTGGTGAACATCCAGGAGCATCAAGAATATTCAGGGCAATAAGACTTCATCAAATAGACAAAATTAGGTACCAGTTACCAACCCCAGAAAGATGGATGTATGTGGTATCTCAGAGAGTGAATTCAAAATTTCTGTTTGAGAAAAGTCAATAAACTCTAGGAATATCACAAAGAATCACTTCAGAAATTTATCAGAGAAATTTAACAAAGAGATTGATATAATTTTACAAAATCAAACAGAAATCCTGAAGTGGAAAAATACAACACAGAAAGTGAAAGTTGCATTAGAGCAAAATTGCTCTAATGCAATTTTGATAAAACAGCAAAATTGATAAAACAAGGGAAAGAATCAGTGCACTCAAAGATAGGCTATTTGAAAATAAACAGGAGAGAAAAAGTAAAAATAATAAATAAATAAACAAATAGGAACAATATATGCCGATACCAATGAGATACATGGGGTAGTATAAAAAGAGAAAATGTAAGGGTCATTGGCCTTAAAGAAAGAATAGAATAAGAAAAATGGCTAAAAACCTAAATCAAAGTAATAATAATAGAAAGTGTTCCCAACCTAGAGAAAGACATAAACATCCAGGCATAGGAAGGTAAAAAATCACCAAGCAAACGCCATGCAAGTAAGACTACTCCAAGGCATATAATCAAACTCTGGAAGGTCAAGGACAAAGGGAGAATATTAAAAGAACCAGGAAAAAAGAAGCCCCAGAGCACATAATGGGGCCTCGGTACCTCTAACAACAGACCTCTCGGTGGAAACTTTACAAGCCAGAAGAGTTGAGTAGCGTATTCAAAGTTCTGAAAGAATGGCAACAACAACAAAATGCAACTTCCAACTGAGAATATTGTACACAGGAAAGATATCCTTCAAACATGAAAAAGAGAGAGATTTTCCAAATAAAATCTCATCACCACCAGAACTATCTTACAAGAAATGCTAAATGGAGTTCTTCAATATGAAGAAATAAGACACCAATTTGTAATAAGAAAACATATGAAGTTATAAAAATCAGATAAAAATAAGTATACAGACACATTTAGAATACTTTAATACTGTAATTATGATGTGTAAACCAATCATATCTTTAGTATGAAGAATGAAAGATAAAGCAATTAAAATAATAACAAAAACAATTTGATAAGAGACAGATAAAAAGATGTAAATTGAAACATTCAGAAGTACAAATGTAGGAGAATTTGGTCTTTAAATATAGAGTTGTTTAGGTTTTGGTTCGTTTGTTTACATTCTTTTCTTTGCAATCTAAGTAAAGTTGTCATCAGTTTAAAATTACACGTTATGCCTATAAGATGTTTTAGAGCATTATGGTAACCACAAATCAAAAACCTATAATAGATACCCTAAAAATCAAAAGCAAGTAATTAAAATACACTATTAGAGAAAAATCACTTAACTGCAAAGGAATATATTAAGAAAGAAAGAGAGTTGTTATGAAGCACCCAGAAATAAAGTAAGAGTATGGCAATAATAACTCCTTACCTATGGATAATAACGTTCGATACAAATTTTCAAATTAAAGGACATAGAGTGGCTGACTGAATAAAAATGCAAGGTCCACCTCTATACTGCCTAAATTAAATGTCTAATATTATCTAATTCCTAATAATACCATACCTAACAAATACTTATAAAGGCATGCATTAACTAAAAGTGAAGAGATGGGAGTAAATATTCCATGCAAACATAAACCAAATAAAAGCAATAGTAACTATAGTTATATCATATAAAATAGACTTTAAGTCAAAAATGATCTTAAAGACAAAGTTATTATATAATAAAAATGGCTCAAAAGAGCAGAAGGTTATAACAATTGTGAACATATATGCACCTAACACAGGAGAATGTAAGTATACAGTGCAAATATTAACAGCCACAAGGGTGAAATTGACTGCAACACAATAGTGCTAGAGAACGTTAACAACTTTCAGCAATGGGCAGATTATCCAGACAATAAATCATCAAACATTAAAGTTAAATCACCCTCTACACCAAATGGACCTAACAGACAGTTAGAAAATCTTCCAGTGAACAGATGCAGAACAAATATTCTTTTGTCAACAGCACATGGAATATTCTTCAGGATGGAATATATGTAGGCCACAAAACAAATCTTAAGTTTTTAAAAATTGAAATGATATCAAGTCTTTTTTTCTGATCACAATGTAATAAAACTAGAAATCAATAACAGGAGAAAATTTGGAAACTGTTCAAATATATAGAAATTAAATAGCATTTCAATATCAAACAATAGGTTAATGAATAAATTAAGGGAAATTAAAAATAAATTAATAAGGAATCTAAAAATTGCTAGAAACCAATGAAATGGAAAACATATAGCAGCCAAACCCATGGGATACAGCAAAAGCAATCTTAAGAAGGAAATTTATAGCAATAAATTCTCATATCAAACACTTAGATTTCAAATAAACAATGTAAAATTATACCTCAAGAAACTAGAATAACAAGAACTATCTAAACCTAAATTGAGTATATAAAAAGAAATTATAAATGTCAGAGCAGAAATAAACTAAGTAGAGAGTTTAAAAAGGATACAAAAGATCAATGAAACAAAGAGATGCTTTTTAAAAAACAAACAGAATCAACAAACCAGTAGGTAGACTAAGAAGAAAGAAAGAAAACGCAAATAAATAAAATCAGAAATAAAAATGAAGACATTACAACTGATACCACAGAAATACAATAGATCATAAGAGATAGTCGTGAACAACTATAGTTCATTAATTTGAAAACAAAAGAAAAAGATAAATTCCTGGACCCATACAACTTACCAAGATTGAAACATAGAGGAATACACAACCTGAACAAACCAAGAATGAATAACAAGATTGAACAGTAATAAAATGCCTCCTATCAAGGAAAGCCCAGGAACTGATGCCTTTACTGGTGAATTCCACCCAATGTAGGCCACAAAACAAATCTTAAGTTTTTAAAAATTGAAATGATATCAAGTCTTTTCTTCTGATCACAATGTAATAAAACTAGAAATCAATAACAGAAGAAAATTTGGAAACTGTTCAAATATATAGAAATTAAATAGCATTTAAAGAAGAGTGAGTACCAATTCTACTCAAACAATTTCAAAAAATTGAAAAGAAGGGATACTTTAAAACTCATTCTACATGGCCATCATGCTTCCATATCATGATCAGAGAAGAATGAACAACAAAAGAATTATAGGCCTATATCTCTAATGAACATTGGTGCAAAACCCCTCAACAAAATACTAGCAAACTTAATTCAACAAAACATTAAAAAGATTATTCACTGTGATCTAGTGAGATTCGTTCCAGGGATGCAAGGATAGTTCAACATAAGTAGATCAATAAATATGATGTGTTACATTAACAAAATCAAAGACCATATGATAATTTTAACAGATGTTGAAATATTGTTCTGCAAAATGTAATATTCCCTCATGATTAAAAACTCTCAAGAAACTTAGTATAGAAGCAATGTATTAGAATCACAATCCCAAAAGACACAATCCCAAATGACAAAATGCTGAATGCTGAATCTCTGAAAGATCAAAGTTCTTAAAGATCAAAATCCATAACATCCAAAATCCTGAAAATCACAATCACAGGCTACCTGCATTATGTTAGACAAAAGTATTACACTGTTTTTGTCTTCATGCAGAGGAAAATAGATTTCATTTGAATCCTCAAACCATAATGTCAGATTTGGAATTAAGTGTAATCAAAGCTTCTTAATGTAAAATTCAAGGTCTCACCAATAAAATTTGCATTTTCCATTCACCCAATGCATTTGGAAGATTATTTAAATGAATAAATTGGCCACAAAACATGGTTATAATGAAAACTTCAGTTGAAAAACATCATTTGCCTACATTGGCATTCCTTTCAGCTCATGACATTCCATGAGCTTTTGATGAATTAAAGCCACATTGTCCTGAAGAACCAGTGAAGTTATTGACTAATTTGAAATAATTATGTCCAAAGTAGGATAAGAATTAACTGACACAATGGTGTTGCTGTTCAATCACCAGTATTGTTTCTGGCTTTATATGAGTGCATGAGAAATGAATTTTCAGATACCCCAAACAACATAGAAGCATGGCACAGAAGATGGGATAATTTAATAGGGAATGCTCAAGTCAGTGTATATTGTATCAAATAATTTAATAAAGAGCAGTGCCATGTAGAAGATGAATATGAACATATTCTCCAAGGAGAGTTATGTGCTAAAAGAAGAAAAAGCAGCTATTTATCATGCTGCAAGACTTCAAAACATAGTGAATGATTGCAAGAATCATCAGCTCTTATGGATTATTTCTGTGCAATTGCCCACAATCTATTCCTGCAAAACATCATTTCATATGCTTTATTTTCTTTTTAGTTATTTTTCCTTTTTTGAGTTTTTTTTAATTCACTATTTTAAATTGTCAGCATAATTTTTTCAAAATTCACTATGATAATGTATTTCATCTTTATATCTTTTCCAATACTGGAAATGTGAATTTGTAAACATTTTTGGAGAGTTCTAATCTGTTTTATGCATGTTTGGCAAATTTGACTTCATAAAAGTGCTTTGACTTTTAGGCATTGTGTGTGTGTATGTAAAAATGTTGAAATTTCCTCAATAAATGAAAGGTTTTTTTCTCTTTATACATCTGTATTAGTGAAAGATAAAATTTCCCAAGATCTTAGCTTTCTTGGGAGGTTAGTATTTCTGGAAATGAGGAACAAATAAAGGAATTTAATAAAGTTTCAGGATACAAAATCAGCATATAAAAATCAGGTATCTTTTTATATGCTGATAGTGAACTATCTACAAAAGAAATCAAGCAATCAATTTCATTTACAATAGTTACAAAAAGATTAAAATAACTATGAATAAACTTAACCAAAAATCTGAAAGAGCTACACAATAAAAACTACAATACATTGATGAAAGAAATTTAAAAGACCACAAATAAATGAAAAGAAATACTGTAGAACTAATATTGTTAAAATGTCCATATTACCCAAAGTGATCTACAGATTAAATGCAAATTTATCAAACTACCCATGACATTTTTCACAGAAATAGGGAAACAATCTTAAAATTTCTATGAAAATGTAAAAGGCATTGCATTCTTCGACTTCAAAATATACTACAAAGCTATAGTAACAACAATAGCATGGAGATGGCATAAAAACAGATACATAGACCAATGGAAAAGAATAGAGAACCCAGAAATAAATCCATGAATTTACAAGCAACTGATTGTTTGGAAGCTGTCAATAATATTCTTTAATTTAATTAATTAATTAATTAATTAATAATGAGATGGAGTCTCGCTCTATCACCCAGGCTGGAGTGCAGTGGTGCGATCTTGGCTCACTGCAAACTCCACCTCCAGGGTTCATGCCATTCTCCTGCCTCAGCCTCCCACGTAGCTGGGACTACAGGCGCCCCTCACCACGTCTGGCTAATTGCCAATAATATTTACTGGGAAAACAACAGTCTCTTCAATAAATAGTGTTTGGAAAACTGTAACCCACATGCACAAGAATGAAATTATACCTCTAGCTCTCACTATATACCAAAACTATCTTTAAGTGTATTAATGACTTAAATGTTAGACCCAAAATTATGAAACTACCAGAAGAAAATATAGAGAAAATGCTTCATAAAATTAAACTGAGCAAAGATTTTAAAATAAGGCCTTGAAAGCACAGTCAACACAAGCAAAAGTAGACAAATGGGATTTTATTAAACTAAAAAAATTATGCTCAGGAAAAATAAATAAATAAATAAGGTGTAGTGACAACCTACGGGATGGGAGAAAGTATTTGAAAATTATGCATCTGACAACAGGTTAATATTCACATATATAAAAAATTAAAAAAACTCAAAAGCAAAAATCAGATAATCTGGCTAAAAATGCATACATGGCCTGAATAGACATATTCCCAAAGGAGACATATATAAGGGCAACAGATATGAAAAAATGTTCAATGTCATTAGTCAGCAAAAAAAACACAATGAGATATCATTCCATCACATTTAGAATGGCCACTATCAGAAAGCCAAAAAATAATACATGCTAGTGAGGATACAATGTAAAGAGAACTCTTATACAATGTTGGCATAAATGCAAACTAGTACATCCATTAGAAAACATCATAGAGGTTTCTCAAAAACTAAAAATAGAACCACCATACGATCCAGCAATCCCACTACTGGGTATGTTTCCAAAGAAAAAACAGTATATCGAAGAGATACCCATGTTTATTGCAGCTTTATTCACAACAGTCAAGATATGAAATCAACCTAAATGTTCATTCACAGATTAATGGGTAAAGAAAATGTTATATATATACACAACAGGATACTATTCACCCATAAAGCAGAATTAAATTCTATCATTTGTGATATATTAGGCTGTTCTCATGCTGCTAATAAAGACATACCCAAGATGGGTAATTTATAAAGGATAGAGGTTTAATTGATTCACAGTTCCACATGGCTGGGGAGCCTCAAATTATGGTGGAAGGTGAATGAGGAGGAAAGTCACATTTTACATGGTGGCCAGCAAAATAGCTTGTTCAGGGGAACTCTCATTTATAAAACCATCAGATGTTGTGAGACATATTCACTACCATGAGAACAGTATGGGGGACCCCCATTATTCAATTTTCTCTGATTGGCCTCATCCTTGACCCATGGGGATTAGTACAATTCAAGGTGAGATTTGGGTGGGGACACAGCCAAACCATATCATGTGGCAATATGGATGACCCTAGAGTACATTAAGTTAAGTGAAATAAGCCAATCACAGAAAGACAAACACTCCACATAATCTTACTCATATGTGGACACTTAAAAACTTAATTTTATAGAAGTAGAGAGTATAATTATTGGTTAGCAGAGGCTGTGGAGGACAGGGGGAAAAGAGAACAGAACAGTTGGTCAACAGGTACAAAGTTACACAGGAAAAATAAAATTTGGTGTTCTATTACACAGTGGGATGACCACAACCAATAACAATGTAGTATATGTGTATTTCAAATTAACTAGAAAAGATTTTAAATTTCGATACCACTAAGAAATAAGAAATAATTAAAGTGATGACTATAGTAATTAGCCCAGTTTGATCATTATGTTATGTATGCCTGTATTTAAACACCACATTGTACTCCATAAATATGTACAATTATTATGGTCAATTATAAATAAAAATAAACAAAAATGATAAAAAATTAAAGTTAAAAACGAATGGACCCCAGTTTCTAATCCAACATGTAAGGAATTTAGAAGTTGCCACTCCATCTTACCAATAAAGAAAAAGCTGAACAAAATAAAAAATCAACAACTCATCTTAGATCCCTGGAAGAAGTGAGGCCACAGGACAAACTGCTGCCACCTAAACTAGAGAGACAGTCAGATGCAGACAATCACAACATACCAAATCAGAAACCGTGAGTAGGAACATTCATGGCTATCAGTGCTAGGGAAGGAAAATCTCAGCTGTAGTTGGAAAATTGCTAGAGACTCAGTGTGCACAAATATATGAGATTAAAAATTCCAAAAGGATCCTGTCATTTGGGAGGGCCCCACACTTTTACAAATTTGACCTCCAGGTGCTCCAACAGGTTCTCACAGTGAATGTCAAAGAAAAATCTTCTGCTTCCAGTAGCAGCAACGGGAAAAGCAACCATTTAGAAATACTCCAGAATATTTTGTTCTCCTTAATAAGAGTTTCCCTGAGGAGAAACTATCTTACAAGAATCTAACCTATGGGGGACTTATCAGAGCCTAATAGACCTGGAGGAAGTGCAACGTCCAAATGTAACTCCCTCTGGTTTTCTATATGGGCGGAGGGGAAATATCAAACTCTAAGCATCCTCTTCTACCTAAGGTGGAGGAAGAGTGAGAAGTACTGGTGAAGTTCATAGTTCAGGTGCATGGGCTTGCCAAAAGAGTAAGACTTAATCACTTTCCCTCCCCCTACACCTTGCCACTACATTACTAAATACCTAACTATTGCAATTCTTTTTATACAGTATATCATGTCCACTTTTAAATAGAATTTCAAGGCATACAAACAGAAAATTTTAAAAATAAGTTTGAAATGATTGAACAAGAGTCAGAACCAGAGTCAGAAATAGCAGGAATGTTGGAATTATCAAAACAGGAATTAAAAACAAACAAACAACTACAACAAAAAACCAACAACAACTATAAAAATATACTAAGAACTTTAATTTTTTTTAAAAAAAGTAAAAAATACACACAAGAACTAGTGGACTATATAAACAGAGAAATAAAAAATCTAAGAAAACGAGATGGAAATGCCAGAGATAAAAAAACACTATAATAGATATGAAGAATGTTTCTAATGGGCTCATTAGTAGATTGGGTATGGCTGAGGAAAGAATTCCAGAGCATGAGAATATGTCAAAATTTCAACATGTCAAAATGTCAATAAAAACTTCCAAAACTTAACAGCAAAGTTTGAAAGAAAAGGACTGAAAGAAACAGAAGAGAATATCCAAGATCTGTGGGATGTATCCAATGCAGGATTACAAAAGATGTAATGTGTGTAATAGTTTAGAAAAAGGAAAAGAAAGAGAGAATAGAACAATATTTGAAGCAGCAAAGTCTGAAAAATTTCCCCAAATTAATGTTAGACATCAAACTACAGATCCAAGAAGTTCAGAGATCACAAGCAGAATAACTCCCAAGCAAAAAACAAAAACAAAAATACATATAAGCATGTCATATCCAGATTTCAGAAAACCAAAGATTTAAAAAAATTTTGAAATAATCCAGAGAGGAAAAAAAGGAGAAAAATTAAAACAAGTTATAATTTCTTTATTTTATTTACTGATAGGTGTAAACAAAGATGAAAAACTCAAAAATGAGAAACTTAAATGTATAAAGAGCTGGCGGTGTATACTAAAAACAATTAGGTAAATAGAAAAGAAGCAATATGTTTTCAATAGCATTCTAAATTGGATTTGAAAGGAATGACTTCATCAGTAAAAGCATTAGAAAAAGAGAGACAGATTTGGAGGTCAATTTACAGATTTAATCCACAAAAATTAGAAAAGAAATTAGTATAAGTAATAACCTAATTTCTTTATCTTCTATAAGGAAGATTTTAAATGATTGTGTCATTCTTTACTTCATATTAGAGAAGATCCATTTAGAGAATATATTAATTACTTTATCCTGAACACATAAAAGAATGTTCAAGATAGAAACTTTTAAAATAGAGGAAAACTAGGAAATCCTCTTTGTGTAGCTGCGGTTCGTTGGTCTCACAAAATAGAAGAAAACTAGAAAAAGACAAAACTCTCTGGGAGGAAACAACAAAATACGCCTGCGGAAGGGCAGCTACAGTGTGCTAGGGTGATCTTTTCATTCCTCTCCAATTCAGATTTACACGTGCTCACACTCAAAAGAAGTCACCATAGTGTATACTATAATATTGTTTGTTTCTTTTCTCTATAAGTATACTGTAAACCTTAACTCTAACATAATTGATATATAGTGAGTTACATTTTTATATTGTCTAGTCCAGTTATCAATCATCTTTAAGCAAACATTTAAATGTTCTAAAATATTTTATATTTTAAAGAATATCATTTATGATTTAAAAACTCATTTATTAAATATATTCATAGGATGCATCTACATAGTTCACACATAAAAAATAACATGTAAAAAGTATATTCATTCATTACTACTAGAAATGCAAAATGTTACAGCCACTTTGGAAATAAATTTTTTTGGTTTCTTACAAAACTAAGCGTACTGTGAGATTATGATCCCCCCATCGTGCTTTTTGGTATTTACCCAAAGAATTTGAAAACATGGCAACATAAAAACCTGCACACATATGTTTATAGCAGCTTTATTCATAATCGCAAGAACTTGGAATCAACTAAGATGTCCTTCAGTAAGTGAATGGACAAATAATCTGTAGTACATCTATTCGATGAAATATTCACTGCTAAAAACAAATCAGCAATTAAGTCATGAAGAGATACAGAGGAAACAAATGCACATGACTACATGAAAAAAGCCAATATCATCACCTGTAAACAGACATAGTTTGACTTCTCTTTCTATTTGGACGCCTTTTACTTCATTCTCCTGCCTGATATCTCTGGCTAGGTCTTCCAATACCGCAGATCCTCCTACCTTAGCCTCCCCAGTAGCTGGAACTACAGGCACATGTCACCACACCTAGCTGTTTGTTTTGGTAGAGATAGGGGGCGGTTCTCTCTATATTGCACAGGCTGATTTTGAACTAACTCTTGCCCTCAAGTAATCTGCTCACCTCTGCCTCTCAAAGGGCTCGGATTACAGGTGTGAGCCACCATGCGTGGTGTACCCTCATTTCTTTACTTCATTTTGTGGAACTTTTCACTCATTTTTACCAATTTTGACTGATTTGGATTGTCCTTATAGAATATGTCTCTGTCTTCTTTAAACAATGGTTTGTAGCTCTCCTTGTAGAGATCGTTCACTTATCTAGTTAGCTGTATTTCTAGTTTTTTTGTTTTGTTTTGTTTTGTTTTGTTTGTGTGTGTGTGTGTGTGTGGCAATTGTGAATGGTAGTGCCTTCCTGATTTGACTCTTGGCTTGACTGTTGTCAGTCTACGAAAGTTAATGATTTTTGCACATTGGTTTTGTGTCCTGAGACATTGCTGAAGTTGTTTATCAGCTTGAGAAGCATCTGGCCTGAGACTATGGGGTTTTCTAGATACAGGGTCATGTCATCTACAAAGAGGGATAGCTTAACTTCCTATCTTTCTATTTGCATGTCCTTTATCTCTTTCTCTTGCCTGATTGCCCTGGCCAGAACTTTCCAACACTATGTTGAGAGAGGGTGTCCTTTTCTTGTGCCAGTTTTCAGGGGGAATGCTTCCAGCTTTTGCCCATTCAGTATGATGTTGGCTGTGGGTTTGTCATGTATGACTCTTATTACTTTGAGGTATGTTTCTTCAATACCTAGTTTATTGAGGGTTTTAACAAAAAGGGATGTTGATTTTTATCAGAAGACTTTTCTGCATCTATTGAGATAATAATGTGGTTTTTGTCTTTAATTCTGTTTATGTGATGAATCACATTTATTGATTTGCATACATTGAACCAACTTTGCATCCCAGGGATGAAACTCACTTGATTGTGGTGGATAAGCTTTCTGATGTGCTGCTAGATTTGGTTTATCATTGAAAAACATTCCATGCTCATGAATAGGAAGAATCTATATTAAAATGGCCAGACTACCCAAAGCAATTTATAGATTCAATACTATTTCTATTAAATTACCATTGTCATTCTTCAAAGAACCAGAGAAATCTACTTTAAAATTCATATGGAACCCAAAGTAGCCTGAATTGCCAAGGCAATCCTAAGCAAAAAAGGACAAATCTGGAGGCATCATGCTACCTGACTTTAAACTATACTACAGGATGCAGTAACAAAACAGCATGGTACTGGTACAAAAAAAGACACATGGACCAATGGAACAGAATAGAGAACCCAGAAATAAGACCACACACCTACAACTATGTTAGCTTCAACAAGGCTTACTAAAACAAGCAATGGGAAAGGATCCCCTATCCAATAAATGGTGCTGGGATAAGGTTAGCCAAATGCAGAAGATTAAAACTTGACCCTTTCTCTACACCATATACAAAAATTAACTCAGAATGGATTAAAGACTTAAATGTGCAACCCAAAATTATAAAAATTCTGGAAGAAAACCTAGGCAACACCATTCAAGACATAGGCACATGCAAAGATTTCATGGCAAAGATGTCAAAAGTAATTGCAACAAACACATTGATATATAGGATCTAATTAAACTAAAGGGTTTCTGTACAGTAAAGAAACGATCAACAGAGTAAACAGACAACCTACAGAATGGGAGAAAATTTTTGCAAACTATGCATTTGACAAAGGTCTAATATTCACCATGTATGAGGAACATAAAGAAATTTACAAGAAAAAACTTAACTCCATAAAAAAGTGGGCAATGGACATGAACAGGCACTTTTCAAAAGAAGATATACATGAGGCCAACAAGCATATAAAAAAATGCTCAACATCATTGATCATTAAAGAAATGCAAATTTAAACCACAATTAGACACCATCTAACAGCAAACAGAATAGTTATTAAAAAGTCAAAAAGTAACAGATGCTGACAAGGTTGTGGAGAAAAGGGAATCCTTTACACTGTTAGTGGGAGTGTAAATTACTTCAGCCATCTTGGAAGACAGTGTGGCAATTTTTCAAAAACCTAAAGATAGAAATATCATTTGTCCCAGCAATCCCTTTACTGGGTATATACCCAAATAAATATAAATTTTTATATTTTAAAGACACATGCATGCATATGTTTATTGTAGCACTATTCACAACAACAAATACAATGGAATCAACCTAAATGCCCATCAATGATAGACTGGGTAAAGAAAATGTGGTACATACCCACCATGGAATACTATGCAGCCATACAAAATGAGATTATGTCCTTTGTAGGGACATGATTGAAGCTGGATGCATTATCCTTAGCAAACTAACAAAGGAACAGAAAACCAAATATTGCATGTTCTTATTTATAAATGGGAGCTAAATGATGAGAACATATGAACACATAGAGGGGAATAAAACACACTGGGGCCTTATAGAAGATGGAAGGAGGGAGAAGATCAGATAAAATAACTAAAAATAACTAATGGGTACTTTATACCTGGGTGAGGAAAGAATCTGAGCAACAAACTCCTGTGACACAAGTTAACTTATATAATTAACCTGCAGTTTATTCTTTATCTTAAAATAAAAGTTAAAAAAGGAATATATCTCTGTTTTAAATTAATGCTAATTGAAGTTATCAGTGATTCTCTCCATTATTCTTTGTTTTTATCTTTGGATGACATCCAGAAGAGAATAGTAATGGTGCTGACTTACGTGCTGCGTATGGGTAGTGGAACCAGTAATAAATGTTTGTTAATAATGATTTTAAGTGAGAAGAATCACTTTTAATATTTTGTTGGTGCTTACTTTCACATATCAGCTGCATAGGAGGAAACTACCTTGTGCTCCAGGCTTAAAAGAGTGCTGCATTCAAATAAACACAGTTTCAATCACCACTGATTTACTGAAACATGTAAAAATATCCCCTGAAGTCTCCAGCTGAAAATATATAGTAACGGTTTGGTAATTTTATCCTTTCTTTCCTCATCTGTCTGTTACCCAGTAACTGTCTGCAAATACCTCTCCTCTCACTCCTCAGCTCAGTCTACATTGAGTTTTGTAGTTTTCTCTTTCTTATTATATCTATATATAGTATTATTTGCTCCTTATAATCTTTCTCATTTCAAATAATAACTGTAGCCTCCCTGGCATCCTCTACTCTTTCTTATTTAACGTTCCCTCGATTTTTCACCAGGAAAATCAGAAAAATAAAAAAGCAATGATAGAATTATCCCTAATGGTGGAGTGTGAGGGAGAAAAGACTTAAGAATACTTGTTTGCGATTTTTTTTTACCCTTCAAACATACTGAGTTTGTATATAATATTTTAGTAGGTTTGAGATTTTCCTCTATATGACAATGACATTTTCTTGGTGGCATCTTCTAGGTATATATTTCAACCTATTGTCCCTTTATTTTTCTCTATGACTCTAGGAGTTTTCTTCTTTCTCTCTTTTCTATATTTGCTCCCTTTGCCTCCAACTTTTACCTTCATTTCCAGTTTCATAAGTAATTCCTCACACATCTTTTGGTTTCTCACCCTTTCACCTCAAAGTGCAAAATTACTCTTACCTCCCCTCCCAGAAAATTACTTTCTCTTTCATCTTGTACCTTTGGCATTCATTTCCTGTGGGGTTTCATCACAAACAGCAGCAGGTGATGTTAACTGTTTAAAAGCCATGGAGGAAAAAAAAATCACAGACGTCAGTTGCCATGGTTGAAATACATACAGTCACTTCAAGAGAACTAAATTGTCACAAACAGGTTTGCATTCATTTTCTAACAGTAGTTTGTATCATGTCAGTATATTAAAATGAGAAGATAACCTAAAAAACAGACCAATTGTTTTCCTTAGCATTATTATCACAAATACTGGCAAGAATCAGTGTAGCCAGGGTGTAACTTTGACACAGACAATTTTTGAATCAAGTAACATACTTTTAAGTACAATTCAAAAATTCTACTTGACAGACATCCCTTTTTAAAAACCCTCGCAGTCCTCAGAATCCTTTTAAATGCTAAAGCAATGTCCTAACACTGCTGTTTGAGTTTTTATGGGCCATTAAGTTGAGTGCAAAGTCATAAATTATCTGTAAAAGTTACCCAAATTATAGCTATCTGTGGTTTTTCGATAAAGGCCAAGAATGTGTTTTTTTAAAACACACCCCATTGCATGGAAAACGGCCAATCGTGGAAAATATGTCTACTATTCTACTTATTTAGAATTTTTTGAGTAACTTAAGCGTTTCTACCAAACTACTCTTCAATAAAGAAAAATCTTCATTGATGCAAACTTACAATAAATATTGTCAATATTATTATTACTGCTATTCAAAAGAGCATGCCATATGGGATAGAAAAGTCTCTGCCTTATTGAATTTATTTATTTATTTGGTTTTAAGATGATCTACAAAAAGCATTATAACAAAAACACAATTATTCTTTTAAACTCACAAGATCATAAAACTTCAATCTACCTGAGCTAAGCTAATACAGCTGAGTCTCATTAATATGTTTACCGAGGACATTCAAACATCAAAGATGAAAACATCTGTATTCTAAATCAGCCTTTATTTTATTTAAGAAATAAAAATTATGCAATTCTTTTCATATTTTAAGTCTAACAAATTTCCTGGATCCTGAGGCTTTATGAATTATGACCAAAGCACTGTCAAACTTGCAGACAGCAGGTAAAACTGACAGCAACATTTCTTTTCTAATTAGAATGAATTAAAGTGGGATTATTTGCTGTTTCACTACACATGTATTAAAAAGTTTCTGGAGTAGTATGGCATATCTTAACTAGACTTAAGTAAGAGAAAACAAAAAATATTAAAGAAACTTTTTAAATAACATCATATATTATTGACTTGTTTTTAATAGTTTATGAAACTGCTCAGAAAACAAAATTGGTTGTTTTTTCCCTTAATGATAGAAAACGACGACTGCTACAAATCTGAAATGTGTAACAGTTGTTTTCAAACTTTTTTTTTTTTTTTTAGCAGAGGAATGCTTTTTTTTTTTTACAAATGGAATGTTGCAAAAAGCACTGATCTATGCTTTGGTGAGTGCTACTGCACTATTTGTCAGTAAATCTGAGTGACTTTATACACATATTTACTAACAAATAAATCAACAATAAAAATGATGACAAAGTTTTGTGAATACTAAATTGAAATCAGGTGTTAAAGAAAGATGATTGTGATTTTTTTTAAAGCTCAGCCTTCAATTTCTGTGTTTTTTGTGTGTGCATTATTTGTCCATTAGTAAGATCATTGTGATCCACCCAAACAGGTAGTTGCAAAGGATAACATTATTGTTATTTTGAGAGAACAGTTTACATTGCACTTTCTGCTTACTGTTCAATTAATCTGATCCAGATGCTAAAAAAGAGTAATGAGATAGATTACTCATGTGTAAGCATGTAACATTTATAGTCACTAAACATAGCTAGAGTTGCACTTGTTATAACAGTAATATATCTTTGGTGTTTATCCATAGTCTTGAGTGACAAAATTAGATGAAATTTCTTTATCACTATATAAATATTGAAGCAATTATATCTATATCTATCTATATCTCTGTAGCTGACAGCATTTGAAATATTCAAAGTAGCTCTTGGTTTTGAGATACTCTGATATTTTAACATTAGAATATATATATATATATATATATATATTTGTACTTGCTATTCACATAATTTCAAATAAAAAACTGGAAATATTATAATGTATCTTCATAATATTGACTATAATGATAATTTTTCAGCTTGTTTTATGGGATGACTATTTCCCTTAATAGTTAATTTTAGATTTGTTACTGTATTAGTTTGTTTTCACACTGCTATAAAGAACTGCCTGAGACTGGGTAATTTAAAAGCAAAAGAGGTTTAATTGACTCACAGTTCTGAATGGCTAGGAAGGCCTCAGGAACCTAAAATCATGGCAGAAGGCAAATGGGAAGCAAGGCATGTCTTACATAGTGGCAGGAGGTGGCAACGGGGGGAATTGCCAAACTTTCAAACCATCAGATCTCATGAGAACTCACTCACTATCACAAGAACAGCACGGGGAAAACTGCCCCCATTATCCAATCACCTCCCACCAGGTCCCTCCCTGGACATGTGGGGATTCAAATTCAAGATGAGATTTGAGTGGGGACACAGAGCCAAGTCACATCATTCCACTCTTGGCACCTCCAAAATCTCATGCCCCTTTTAGAATTCAAAACCAATCATGCCTTCTCAATGGTCCCCCAAGGTCTTAACTCACTCCAGCATTAATTCAAAAGTCCAAGTCCAAAGTCTAATTTGAGACAAGGCAAGTCCTTTCTGTCTATGAGCCTGTGAAATGAAAAACAACTTAATTACTTCCAAGATACAATGGAGGTACAGGCATTGGGTAAATATTTCTGTTCAAACTGAGAGAAATTGGCCAAAATAAAGGGGCCACAGTTCACATGCAAGTCTGAAACCTAGCAAGGCACTAATTAAATCTTAAAGTCCCAAAATAATCTCGCTTGACTCCATGTCTCACACCCAGGGCATGCTAATGTAAGAGGTGGGCTCCCTTAGGTTTGGGCAGTTCCACCCCTGTGGATCTTCCAGGTTACAGCTTCTGAAGCTCCTTTCAAAGGATGGCACTGAGTGCCTGTGGCCTTTCCAGTCTCACAGTGAAAGCTGTAAATGGATCTACTATTCTGGAGTCTGTAGGATAGTGGCCCTCTTCTCATAGCTCCACTAGACAATGCCCTCGTGGAGATTCTCTGTGTGGGGGCTCCAACCCCGCATTTCCCCTCTGTATTGTCTTAGTAGAGGTTCTCCATGAGGGCTCTGCCCCTGCACCAGACTGTTGCCCAGACATCCAGGTATTTCCATACATTCTCTGAAATCTAGGTTTCCAAACCTCAACTCTTGTCTACATTGCAGGCCCAACACCACATGGGAGCCACCAATGACTGGGGCTTACTGCCCCCCCCACCCCCGTAGCAACAGCCTGAGCTATAGAGCTATACCTTGACCCCTTGTAGCCATAACTGGAGCTGGAGTGGCTGTGACACAGGATGCCATGTCCCAAGACTACACAGAGCAACTGGGCCCTGGGCTCAGCCAACAAAATCATTTTTTTCCTCTTAGGCCTCCAAGCCTTTGATGGGAAGGGCTCCCACAAAGATTTCTGAAATGCCCTGGAGGCATTTTTCCCATTGTCTTGGCTATTAACATTTACCTCCTCTGTACTTATGCAAATTTCTGCAGCTGGCTTGGCCTTGAATTTCTTTCCCGAAAATAGGTTTTTCTTTTCTACCACATGGTCAGGCTGCAAATTTTCCAAACTTCTATGCTGTGTTTCCTTTTTAAACATAAGTTCCAATTTCAGAACATCTCTTTGTGAATGCATATGGCTGTAGACTTTCAGAAAAAGCCAGGTGAACCTTGAAAGTTTTGCTGCATATAATTTTTTTCCACCAGATACCCTAAGTAATCATTGAAGTTCAAAGTTCCATTGATCTCTAGGACAAGAGCAAAATGCTGCCAGTTTGTTTGCTAAAGCATAGCAAGAGTGCTCTTTTCTCAAATTCCCGATAAACTTTTCATCTACATCAGAGACTGCCTCAGCCTGGACTTCATTGTCTATAACACTATCAGCATTTTGGTCACAACCATTTAACAAGTCTCCAGGAAGTCCCCAATTTTTCCTCATCTTGCTATCTTATTCTGATCTCTCCAAACTGTTTCAATCTCTGCCTGTTACCCAATTCTGAAGTTGCTTCCATATTTTCAGGTATCTTTATAGTAGTTTCCTAAACGCCTGGTATTAACTTTCTGTATTAGTCTGTTTTCACACTGCTGTAAAGAACTACCTAAAACTGGGTAACTTATAAAGAAAAGAGGTTTAATTAACTCACAGTTCCACATGGCTGGGGTGGCCTCAGGAAGCTTATCATCATGGCAGAAGGCAAAGGGGAAGCAAGGCCTTACATGGCATCAGGAGAGAGAGAAAGGAAAAGGACCACACTTTGAAACCATCAGATTTCATGAAAACACACTCACTATCACAAGTACAGTATGAGCGATACTACTCCCATGATCCAATCACCTCCACTAGGTTCCTCCCATGACATGTGGGGATTATAATTTGAGACGAGATTTGGGTTGAGACACAGAGCCAAACCATATCAGTTACAGGTAGCAACAATGTGGAAACGTTTTCAAAACAGCTTTTTAAAAACATCATAAAAAACAGAGGCTTTTGAAAATTTTTATCATTGCCTTTATATTTTCTTCAGAGCCTACATTTTTTCCTATTAATTAACTTATCTATGTATCAATGAAATATAGTTAGCCCATAGTGGACATTTACTAAATGCTTCTTTAGAAATACTGAAAAACAAAGGAATTAATTATATACAAAATAATTAAAGTATAGTTTTTCTTTTGTATACAGCAAGCATTTTTACAAAATTAATATCCTCTTCATATTTGCTTACATCAATTAACATCAGCAACATGTACATAAAAACCTAAAAAAACTTAAAGGATTAACATAAACTAAATCTTTAAATTTATACATTGAAATGAGCAAACAGATATTTCAAAACATTGTATAAATGTTATCTGATTGCATTGAAAAACCCAAATATGTTTATTAAATACAATGATGTAAATGCTAAGAGTTTTCATGATTTTTCAACAAATTTATGGTGTTTTTCCCTCAAATACAGAATACCATACTTTGAATACTTAAGTTATTTTCATTTTCAAATTTTAATGTAGTTTGTTAATTATAATTAATAAAACCAACCTTTTATTATAGTAAATATTTTAAGAGATATTTTTTCTCTGCCTTTTATTTTTTTTCAGAATAACATTAGAATTTCACCTGTTCTATATAGAACTCTTTAGAAAATTTCACTTTGAACATAAGTTACAAAATATAAATTCTAAAAGTTGATAATTAAAATTATTATTTTGTTTAAGTCTTGTATCTGTTTTGAGTGGATTTTATATATGGCATTATCTCACACATGCTGGAATCACTATTATCAAAAAATAGGAATATAAGTTTTGGTGAAGAAGTAGAGAAAATGAAACTCTTGTACACTGTTGGCGGGTATATAAATTAGTAAAGCCATTATGTAAAATAAGAAAGTTCCTCAAAAAGCTAAAAACAGAATTATCATATGATCCAGCAATTCAACTACTGAATATGTCAAAGGAATTGCATTAGTCCATTTTCATACTCATATAGAGAAATACCTGAGTCTGGGTAATTTATAAGGAAAAAGAGGTTTAATGAATTCACAGTTTCACATGGCTGAGGAGGTCTCACAAACATAATGAAAAGTAATGAAGGATCAATGGCATGTCTTATATGATGGCAGGAAAAAGAGCATGTGCAGAACTGCCCTTTATAAAACCATCACAACTCGTGAGACTTACTTATTATCATGAGAACAGGATGGTATAAACCCGCCCCCATGATTCAATTATTTCCCACCAGTTCCCTCCCACAACATATGGGGATTATGGGAGCTACAATTCAAGATGAGATTCGGGTGGAGACACAGCCAAACCATATCAGGAATTGAAATTAGTATGTTGATGAGATAGCTACATTCTTACGTTCATTGTAGCTTTTTTCAAGATAGTCAAGATATTGAATCAAACTGATTGTCTATTAACAGATGAATGGACAAAGAAAATGTGGGGCTGGGCATAGTAACTCACACCTGTAATTCCAGCATTTTGAGTGGCTGAAGTGAGAGGATAACTTGAGGCCAGAAGTTAAAGATCAGCCTGATCAATATAGTAAGACTCAGTCTGTACAAAAAATAAGAAAAACTTAACCAGGCATGGTGGCACATGCCTGTAGTCCCAGCTACTCAGGAGGCTGAGGTAGGAGGATCATTTGATCCTCAGAGTTTGGGACTGCAGTTAGCTATGATCAGTCTACTGTACTCTAGCCTGCGTAAAAGAGTGAGATCCTCTCTCTCTAAAATAAATAAATAAATAAATAAAATGGCCTATATGAACAATGGACAACTAATCAGCCTTAAAAAGGAGGAAATTCTCCCATTTGCAAAAATATGGATTAACCTAGCATACATTATGCTAACTGAAATAAGGTAGGTACAGATAGACAAATACTGTATGATCTCACTCATATGCAGAATCTGAAAAAGTCAAATTCCTAGAAGTAGAGAGTAGAATGGTAGTTACCAAAGACTGAGGGTCAGGGGTATGATGAAAGGGTGGATGTTGTTCAGAGGGTACAACTTTTCAATTAAACAGAAGGAATAAGTTTTAGTGATCTATTGCACAGCATGGTGATGATAGTTTTTAATAATGTATATTTTAAAATGCTAAATGAGTAAGTTTTAAATGCTCTCACATTTATATATTAATATAAATTAATATAAATTTATATTAATATATATTAATTTATAAATATAAATTATATATATTAAATTTATATATTAATATATAAATATAAATTAATATTTATACAAATATTAACACGTGTATGAGGTCATGAATTTAAATTATTGTTTTAGCCATTACACAATGTATACATATATCAAAACATCAAATTGGACCTCATAAATATATGCAATTCGGTTTGTTTTGAGAGGAGGCAGAGCAAGATAGCCAAATAGAAGCTTCCACTGATTTGCTTCCCTGCAGGAACACCAAATTGAACAACTATCTACACAAAAAAATACCTTCATAAGAACCAAAAATCAGGTGAGTAATCACAGTACGTGGTTTTAACCTCTTATCGCTGAAAGAGGCACTGAAGAGGGTAGTAAAGACATTTCTGAATTGCTGATTCTACACTTCCTCCATCCCCTGGCAGCAGCCATGTAGCATGGATAATCTGTGGTTTTAGGGGAAGGAGAGCAAAATGATTGTGGGAGTTTGCAATGGAATTCACTATTGCTCTGTCAAAGCAGAATACAACAAGGAGCAGAACTCAGACAGCACCCACAAAGGGAATAATTAGAACAGCCCTAGCCGGAGGGAAATCACCCATCCCAGCAGTCAGAACCTGAGTTTTGGCAAGCCTCACTACTGTGGGCCAAAGTGCTCTGGAATTCTAAATAAACTTGAAAGGCAGTCTAGGCCACAAAAACTGAAATTCCTAGAAAAGTCCTGGTGCTGTGCTGGACTTGGAGTCAGTGGATTTGAGTGGCACATGACGGAGTGAGACACCAGAGAGGGAGGCCAAGAGAGTCCTTGAGTCACTCCTACCCCAACCCTAGACAACGGAGTTGCTGGCTTTATGTGTGACCCAGCACATTCCAAGTTGTGGTGGAGATACTCCTTTTGCTTGAGAAAACGAAAGACTTTGCCTTTTAGTTTACATACCAAGTTGGCCACATGGGGGTAGAGCACCAAGCAGACTTTTGGAGGCCCTGACCTTGGCTTTTGGATGGCATTTCTAGACCTTCCCTGAGCCAGAGGGGAACCAACCCACTGCCCTAAAGGGAGAGTCCAAGGCCTGGCAACATTCACTACAAGCTGACTAAAGAGCACTTAGGCCTTGAAAGAACGTTGGTAGTAGCCAAGCAATACTTACTGTGGGCCTGGGGTGGAGGTGCTCATAGGGAGAGGCTCCTATGATTGTAAAAATGGGAAGGAAGAGGGGAAAGAACTTTGTCTTCTGGCTTGAATAACAGCCCAGCTGCAGCATACTAGAGAATCAGGTAGATATCTAAGGTTTCCAACTCCAGGCCCTGGCTCTCAGACGGCATCTCTGGACCCATGAAGTACTGGGGGAAACTTACCACCCTGAAAGAAAGGAAACAAGCCTGGCTGTCTTTACAAAATGTTGATTGTAGAGCCTTAGGACCTTGAGTGAACATAGGCAGTAGCCAGGCAGTGGTTGTCATAGGCCTTGTGTGAGACCCAATGCTGTTCTGACTTCAGGTCTGACCCAACACAGTCCCAGTGGTGGTGGCTGCAGGGATAATTATGTCACCTCTCCCACAGTTCCAGGCAGCTCAACACAGAGAGAAAGACTTGGTTTGTTTGGGAAAATGTGGGGAAGAGAATAAGAGTCTGTGCCTGGTAATCAAGAAAATTCTGCCATATCTATCCAAGACCACCAAGTCAGCACTTCTATGAATCCGCAAGAGCCATAGCATTACTCAGCTAATGGTACCCCTAATGCAGATGTGGCTGTACTGACAAAAAATTTAGATTACAACACCTAAGTCATTTTTAATATATCTGGAAAACCTTGCCAAGAAGAATGTGTAAGAATAATGTATCAGAGTCTCTTACCAACTGAATGGATCAAGCGGAAAAAAGAATTAGTGAGCTTGAAGACTAACTATTTAAAAATATAAATAAGAAATGAAAGACAAAAGAAGAAAAAAGAATAAAGCACACCTACAAGACATAGAAAATAGCCTCAAAAGGGCAAATATAGGAGTTATTGTCCTTAAATTGGGGGTAGAGAGAGAGACAGGGGTAGAAGATTAATTAAAGTGATAATAACAAAGAAACTTCCCAAACCTAGAGAAAAATATCAATATACAAGTAGAAGAAAGTTATAAAACAACAAGCAAATTTAACCCAAATAAGAATATCTCAAGGCATTTAATAATTAAACTTCCAAAGGTCAAAGATAAAGAAAGGATAATAAATACAGCAAGAGAAAAGAAAGAAATAGGATACAATGAAGCTCTAATACATTTGGCAGCAGACTTCTCACTGGATTCCTTAAAGAACAGAAGAGAGTGGCATGATATATTTAAAGTACTGAAGGAAAAAAAACTTTTGTCTTAGAATGGTATGTCCCATGAAAATATTCTGCAGACATGAAAGATAAAGACTTTTTCAGATAAGCAATAGCTAAGGGATTTAATTTGTCTGTCTTATAAGAAATGCTAATGGGAGTTCTTCAATATGAAATAAAAGGACATTAATGACCAATAGGAAATCATCTGAGGGTACAAAATTTGCTGGTAATAATAAGTACACAGAAAAATACAGAATATTAGAACACTGTAATTGTGGTGGGTAAACTACTTATTCTTGAGTTGAAAGATAATAATGCATTTTTTTTTTTTTTTTTGAGACGGAGTCTCGCTCTGTCGCCCAGGCTGGAGTGCAGTGGCCGGGTCTCAGCTCACTGCAAGCTCCGCCTCCTGGGTTTACGCCATTCTCCTGCCTCAGCCTCCCGAGTAGCTGGGACTACAGGTGCCCGCCACCTAGCCTGGCTAGTTTTTTGTATTTTTTAGTAGAGACGGGGTTTCACAGTGTTAGCCAGGATGGTCTCGATCTCCTGACCTTGTGATCCGCCCATCTCGGCCTCCCAAAGTGCTGGGATTACAGGCTTGAGCCACCGCGCCCGGCAATAATGCATATTTTAAAGAACTACAACAACCTTTAAAGACATAGGCAGGACAATAATAAATAAATAGAAACAAAAAAAGTTTAAAAGTGGGGGTGGGTGTAGAGGTAAAGGAAAGAGGTTGTATTAGTTTTTTCTTTGTTTGTTGGTTAGTTAGTTTATTCAATCAGTGTTAAGTTCTCATAAGTTTAAAATAGTGAGATAAAAGATATTATTTGAAAGTCTCATGGTAACCTCAAATCAAAAAAGTCCAACATATACACAAAAAATAAATGCAAGAAATTAAAACATACACCAGTGAAAATCACGTTTAGTAAAAGGAAGGCAAGAAGGAAGAAAAGAAGGAAGAGCAAACCACAAAGCAATCAAAAAACAAATAACAAAATTTCAGGAGTACGTCCTTATTCATCAGTAATAACATTACATGTGAATAGACTAAACTCTACAGTTGAAAGACAGAGGGCTGAATGGATTTAAAAAGAAAGATCTAATAATCTGTTGCCTACAGGAAACACACTTGACCTATAAAGACACAAATAGACTAAAAATAAAGGCATAAAAAGCAAATGAGATCAATAAACAGCAAAAGTAGCTAGCTGTACTTAGACAATATAAATTTCAAGACAAAAACTATAAAAAGAGACAAAGAGGTTTGTTATATATTGACAAAGAGGACAATTCAACAAGATAATATAATAATTGTAAATGTATATGCACCCAGCACCGAAGCACCCAGAAATATAAAACAAATATTATTAGCACAAAAGAAGGAGATAGACCCCAATACCATAATAGCTAAAGACTTCAACACCTCACTTTGAGCATTAGAGAGATGATCTAAACAGTAAATCAACAAAGAAACATTGGAATTAACATGCACTATAGACCAAATTGACATAATAGATATCTACAGAACATTTAATCCAACAGCTGCAAAATACACATACTTCTTCCCAGCACTTGAATCATTCTCAAGGATATACCATATGTGAGGTAACAAAACAAGTCACAAAACATTCAGAGAAGTTGAAATAATATCAAGTGTCTTCTCTGACCACAATGTAATAAAACTAGAAATTTGGAAACTATACAAACACATGGAAGTTACACAATATGTTTCTGAATGACCAGTGGGTCAATGAGAAATTAAGAAGAAAATTAAAAACCTCTTGAAACAAATGAAAATGAAAACACAATATATCAAAACCTATGTAATACAGCAAAAGCAGTACTAAGAGGGAAGTTTATATCTATGAGTAACTACATCAAAAATTAGAAAGATAGGAATTAGAAAAGCAAGAAGAAGCCAAACACAAAATTAGCATACTAAAAATCAGAGCAGAAATAAATAAAATTTAAATGAAGAAAATAATGAATGAGATCAATGAAATAAAAGTTGATTTTGAAAAGACAAAATTTATAAAAGATCTTTAGTCAGACTAATAAAAAAAAGAGAAGACCCAAGTAAATGAAATCAGAAATGAAAAAGAAGACACTGTAGCTGATACTGAGGGATTTAATGGATCTTTAGAGATTATTTGTGAGCAACTATATGCCAATCAGTTGGAAAACCTAGAGGAAATGGATAAATTTCCAGAGAGATATGACCTACAAAGATTGAACCATGAAGAAATACAAAACCTTGAACACACCAATAGCAAGTAAAGATTGAAGCCAACAAGTATTGAACAGACGAATAACAAGTAATAAGATTGAAGCCATAATAAGAGTCTCTCAGCAAAGAAAAGCCTGGGACCTGATGGCTTCACTCCTGAGTTTTAACAAACATTTAATGAAGAAATAATGCTGGCTTAACTCGAGCTATTCCAAAAAATAAAGAAGGAGATTATACTTACAAAGTCATTCTACAAAGCCAGTATTACCCTGATACTAAATCCAGACAAATACATGTAAAAAAAAAATAAAAATAAAAATAAAAACTATAAGTCAATATCCCTGATTAAGATTGGTGCAAAAATCCTCAAAAACAACATATGATCATTTCAATAGATGCTGGAAAAACTGTCAGTACAATTTAATATTCCTTCATGATAATCCCCTGCCCCTCCTCCTAAAAAAAATGAGATAGAGGGAACATATGTTAACATGATAAACGCTGTGTAAGACAGACCCACAGCTAGTATCATACTGAATGGGGAAAAAGTAAAATCCTTACCTCTAAGGTATGGAAAACAAGGATTCCAATTTCCACCAGTGTTATTCAACATAGTACTGGAAGTCCTAGATAGAGCAATCAGACAAGCAAAAAAACTAAAGGGCCAAACTGGAAAGAAAAAATAAAATTATCCTTATTTGCAGATGATATGATTGTATATTTGGAAAAGCTAAAGACACCATAAAAAAAAAACTATTACAACTCATAAACAGATTCAAGAATGTTTCAGGATACAAAATCGACATACAAGAATCAGTAGCATGTCTATATACCAAGAGTAAACAATCTAAATCCAAAATCAAGAAAGTAATCCCATTTACAATAGCAACAAATACAATTTAATACTTAGAAATCAAGCAAAAACATCGAAAGAGCTCTACAATGAGAACGGCAAAACATTGATGAAAGAAACTGAACAGAACACACAAAAAATGGAAAGATATTTCATGTTCATAGATTGGAAGAATCAGTGTTAACATATTTATACTGCCCAAAGTAATCTACAGATCAATGCAATCCCTATCAAAATACCAATTATATTTTTTACAGATGTGAATAAAAATCCTAAAATTTATGTGAAACCCAAAAAGACCCAGACTAGTCAGTTATCCTGAGCATAGAGAACAAAACTGGAGAAATCAGATTACCTAATTTTAAATTACACTACAGAGCTATAGTAACCCAAACAGCATGGTACTGGCATAAAAACAGACATACAAGCAAATAGAACTGAATAGAGTACCAAGAAACAAATCTATATGCCTATATTGAACTCATTTTCAACAAAGTTGCCAAAAACATATACTGGGAGAAAGGACAGTCTCTTCAAAAATAGATGCTGGGAAAACTGGACAGCCATATGCAGAGAAATTAAACTAGAGCCCTGTCTCCTGTCATACATAAAACCAAATCAAAATGGACTAAAGACTTAAATCAAAGACCTGAAACTATGAAACTACTAAAATAAAACATTGGTTGAATTCCTAAGACATTGGGCTGGGCAAATATTTCTTGAATAACACCCCGTTAAGTACAGGCAACCAAAACAAAAAAGGACAAATGGGAACATATCATGTTGGATTAATAACCAGAATATATAAGGATCTCAAATAAGACTATAGGAAAAAAAAATAATATGATTAAAAATGAGCAAAATCTCTGAATACACATTTCTCCAAAGAAAACAGATGGATGGCAAACAGGTATGTAAAAACATGCTTAATATCATTGATCATCAGAAAAATGTGAATCAAAAGTACAATGAGATATCATCTTACCCTAGTTAAAATTGCTTTTATCCAAAACATAGGCAATAATAAACGCTAGCATAGATATGACAAAAAGCGAACACTAATATATTGTTGGTGGTAATGTAAGTTAGCACAATTACTGTGGAGAACATTCCATTTTTCACCAGAAACTGCCTCAAAAATCTAAAAATGAAACTTCCATATGATCCAGCAATCCCACTTCTAGGTATGTGCTTAAAAGAAAGGAAATCAAGCCCGGGCGCGGTGGCTCACGCTTGTAATCCCAGCACTTTGGGAGGCCGAGGTGGGCAGATCACGAGGTCAGGAGATTGAGACCATTCTGGCTAACAAGGGGTAGAAACCCCGTCTCTACTGAAAAAAAAAAAAAAAAAAAAAAAAAAAAAAAAAAAAAAATTGCTGGGCGTGGTGGTGGGCACCTGTAGTCCCAGCTACTCAGGAGGCTGAGGCAGGAGAATGGCACGAACCCGGGAGACGGAACTTGCAGTTAGCCGAGATCGTGCCACTGGACTCCAGCCTGGGTGACAGAGCAAGACTCATTCTCAAAAATACTATGGAGATATCTGCACTCCCATGTGTGTTGCAACACTATTCCCATAGCCAAAATTTAGAAGTAACTTAAGTTTCCATCAACAGATGAATGAATAAATGTGGTACATCTACACAATGGAGTACTATTCAGTCATAAAAATGTATGAAATCCTGTCATTTGCTACACAATGCATGGAACTCGAGGTCATTATGTTAAGTGAAATAAGCTAGCACAGAAAGACAAACTTTGCATGTTCTTATTTATTTTGGGGAACTAAAACTCAAAACATTTGAACTCATGGGGATAGAAAATAGAAGGATGGTTACCAGAGACCAGTAAGGATAGTGGTGGAGGAGAAGTGGGTATGGTTAATGGATACAAAAAAAAAAAAAAGTAGATAGAAGGAATGAATAAGACCTAATATTTGACAGCACAGCAGGGTGACTACAGTCAACAATAATTTACTGTATATTTTTAAATTACTAAAAGACTATAAATGGATTGTTTGTAACAAAAAGAAGTGTATATGCTTGAGGGGATGGATACCCCATTTACTCTTAATGTGATTATTATGCATTGTTTGCATCTATCAAAATAACTCATGTATCACATAATTATATACACCTACTTTGTACCTAGAAAAATGAAATATAAGTATATTCAATTATTATTTGTCAACTAAAATATTTTAAGAAAAAAATCACCCTTCTGTGTTGTTTTGATTTTGTTGTTCAAATTACACTACATTAAATGTTGTGAGCAAGTTGCTTTACTTTCATATCTTTTTACCAGTTAATGTGAGCTATTTAGTATTGGTCACAGTAATTTTTTTGTTTTTTTCTCAAACTTGATAACTCTTGTTACCCTCACATCAAATAGTCTTCTAAAATTTTCTTAGTAATCAGTAACTCTTCTTTAACTTTAAAGGCATTTCACCTCAATAAAAAAAGTAAAATTTACTAAGTATATAACTCAAACTATCCATGTTGAAATAAATGCTAAAGGTAATCATGAGGCAATTTATCCCCTCTCCAGCTTTATTTGTTACTGAACAATGCTCAGGATAATATCCATTAAGCAAGTACCCTTAAGCTTTGCTCTCATTTTATTGAGCTAAAAGCATAAGAAATACAGATTTTTAAAAATTAAATTACACTTTTACGAAATTTGATTGGGACTTCTGCAGAATGCCAAAAATACCCTTGTGGAGACACAGACCCAGTAGAAAACCGCTTGAAAACTATTCCCCTGATGGAGTAGCAAATGGTGTTTGATGAGGACGACTGTTCAGAACTAATAAGAATTAGAACAATTGCCATTTACTAAGCATCGTTAGCTTGTCTCTGACTTCTATTATTATATTTTTGAAAGTGGATACAGTTCTGCCCACTTTGCAGACGTGAAAACAGGTTCTGATAAATTAGGTTATTGACTGAAATATTAAATGGCAAACTCAGGATTTGTAGGTAGGTCTTTCTGATTCCAGTGTTTATGTTATTTCTTCCTTTTCCACCAAATACATTTATGAGGTTTTCTTCACGTTTATGAGGTAAAACACAGGTATTATATATTTTTCAATTAATATAGACATATTAAATGTAGCATTATATATTTATATTTGCAATTAACAATATTTTAACAACATAAGATTGTATTACATAGTGTTTTACAACACACTTTTTTTCACGGAGCAATTACCTTGGGTAATGTTTTAAAGGCTTTGATAGTCTTTCATCTTACAGTGTATCATCATCTAGCAATCCCAGAATTCATGAACTATAGTTCAGATTTTTTATGCTTGCTTTTAAGTAATGTCAGCAACAGAAAGGGAACTTACACTTATTTATTGTCCATTCTGAAATATTAGGTATTTTAAATATTATTAAAAATACTAGCTGTGCTGGAAAGAATTCATAAACACCTGTGATATACGAAATATAACTAAATTATGAATATTTATTGGTTATAGAAAGAATTTTAAATGTAAAATTGATTACAGAGATTGGTGGAAATACAATTCCTTAAATAACAAAACAAGTATGTGTATTGTATCAGTGATATATGTACTACTAAATATTTCATATATTTAAAAACTTGATGAAATTTATCTTAGACCTTAGATATATTTTAAGCATCCTTAATATTTTCATTAAGAACTTGACTGAAGTATACACAACCCCAAATACATTAACAGGTCACAATATTGTAGGTTTCAATAGGTGGGAATAATTTTATTAAAGACAGGAAGTCACGTGTAAGTAGTTGCTTCTAACAGTTATATTACTTAAAATGGCTTTGTTTGGAAACTTTTCTATGGGATCTCAGAGTATTTAAACAGTAGGAATGTTACTGAGGGGAGTTTTACTAGGAGAAAGATACAGTGGAAACAAAGTATTTTACTCTTCATTCAGTTTATTTTTCACCTTTTGATGGCCTTTTTCTTGAAGTCTCTGAAATACTATTAATAATATCAAATAATTTGTTTAAATTAAACAAACATTAAAGATTTTTAAAAATTAAATAATAAATTAAATAATAGAGTTTTGTATCAGAAAAATTGTAATTTATACTGGTGTTTCAGTTATCTCTTGCTGCCTTACAAACCTCCCAAAATTTCGTGCTTAAAGAAACCCAAACATTATTTATTTGCTTACAATTTTGCAACTTGGCAGTGCCTGTCTGGGCCTGTGCTTTATGTGGTTTGATTGAGGAAACTCAGCTAGGGCTGCATGAGCCACAATAGCTTCATTCACGTATGTGATATCTCAAGTAAGATGACTATCATGGCTAGAGGTTGGCTGAACTTCTTTCTCTTCCTTCTTAGTCACTCATTCCTCAAGCATCCTTCTTTCCACTCTTGTCTCAGCAGCAGTGTAGCTGGGCTGCTTCACATGGTGGCTGTTGTTCAAGAGAAAAAAATGTGTGAGCTGGCAGGCTACTTAAGACTTGAACTAACAAAATAACACTTTCTACCATATTCCATGGGTCTTGGTCAAAACAAATGACAAAGATTGCCAAAATACAAAGGGAGAAGAAATAGAGTTCTCCCCTTTGTGAACAGAACAACATATACCTACAGGAATGGGAAAAGTTTTTGGTAGTCATCTTTGCACAAGATCCATCACAACTGGTTAAAAAGTAGGTTCATATTCTTGTTCTGTCGATGGTTAGTTGAGTGATCTTCGGTAAAGTTTTTTAACCTCTCTAAACTTCAGAGTTCCTAACCACAAAAATAGTATACTAGTAATCTTTATTTCAAAACGTTGTTGTAAGAATTAAATGACATATATACATACAACCTTAAATACACTGCTAGCCACATGATACATTTCAATAAATAAGAATTATTATAAAAACAAAATATGCAATTTGCATTAACCTCAAACCATTTTAATATAATTCAGATTTATAGAAGGCACTGGTTTAAGAGAATAGCATGGGCAAGCAAGATTTAAGTAAATAAAAATGTTTTCATTTTTAGCCCTGAAAAAGTTTGTTTGCATAATAGATTCCCTCTACATTTTATATGATATCCAGAAGAGTAAGGTTGAAAATTGCAGCATGAAATTGGCAGAGACATATCTGCTAAAAAATATTTGTGTACACATTGCTTGATCAGCATAATTGCTAGGTATTAAATTCAATGACGAAACTATTCAGATGGGTAATTATAAAGAAAAATTAAGAAGACTTCATTTTAAGATGTCCAGACACTATTGTAAACACATCAGAGATTATAGTAATGCTTTTTCACAAACCAACTACTTCCTAATAAATTAATCTATATAATGGAAATGAAATTTTTCTTCTTACTACATACACATTTTATCAGATGCCTGAGGTCCAAAAAAGTCAGTATAAAGATAATCTATTAAAATACAAATTTAATAGATTACATTTTAGTCTGAAGGTTTTCTACTATTCCCCATCCTAAACTACCCCTGAATCAAGAAGCCAGATTTTTGTTTTTCTTTGCCTTAGGGAAAACTAGATTAAAAGCAAAAGATGCTTAAAAACAATCACAATTCCTGTCTATTAAAAGACAGCTTTATTGAGAATTTTATGCTATGTTGCTTAAGTGGGAGAAGAGAGTAGGAAAAAATAGAGTAAAAAGGTAGAAAAGAAAATTTCAGCAAAAAATACAAAGAGATGATGTTTCAGTTTTCTTCATACTTGCCCTGAACCCAGGAAACTGTGTAAATGGAGAATTCAAAGCCTGATTCTTTTGAGAAAGAGTCTTGCTCTGTTGCCCAGGCTGGAGAACAGTGGTGTCATCACAGTTTACTGCAGCCTTGACTTCTCAGGCTCAATGGATCCTCCCACCTCAGACTCACAAATAGCTGGGACTACACGAGTCCACCACCATGCCTGCCTAATCTTTGTATATTTTTGCAGAGTTGGGATTTCTCTATGTTGCCCAAGTTCGTCTTTAACTCCTGGGCTCAAGTGATCCTCCCACCTTGGCCTCCCAAAGTGCTGGGATTACAGGTGTGAGTCACCGTGCCCTGCTAAGAGATCTTGATTTTTCCTTGTGTAGGTCCATATTTTTAGAACATCTGTGATAGTCTCAAATGAGCTACAATGTGTTATTATGGTCAAGAGATAATGCTGAATTTCCTTTAAATGAGAATTTATCCTGAAAGAAAAGGGTAACTTTGGTACAAATCCAAGGCTTGGGTGGTATTGGGGAGATACCGATTCCAGCTCAGGGTGCTGCTGAAAATTTGAAGCACTCTCTGAGTAAGGGGACGTGTGCTTGGGAATAACAGTTGCATGTGTGAATGTGAGCTGAAGGATAGGACCTGAAGCACGGAATATGGGCTTTCAGCTTGTGCAGGGTGGTGTACAAGGGTATTCCTGCAACAACAGGCAATGCCATGTAAGAGGCGTTGACCAGTTCTCAGTATCAATGCTAAATGTTTGATCCGATGTTATTTTTCTATGTTGCTTCAAGTGTGTCCTAAGTCTCTGCTCTAAGCAAGTCCACTCCTTTTTTTATATTTTGCTGGATGTGTATGAAGACCAGAATGAAACAACTAGAATGGATGCTATTTGTGTAGAAGTGTCTCAAACAAATTACATAGAACGTATCAGCTGACTATGATATGATGAAATGAGATTATAATAACAAAAGTACAAATTGAAAAGTGTTACCACACAAAGGATAAAAATTAATTCTCGGCCAGGTGCGGTGCCTCAGGCCTGTAATCCCAGAACTTTAGGAGGCTGAGGTGGGTGGATTGTTTTAGGTCAGGAGATCTAGACCAGCCAGGCCAACATGGTGAAATCCCACCTCTACTAAAAACACAAAATATTAGCTGGGCGTGGTGGCGGGCACCTGTAGTCCCAGCTACTGGGGAGGCTGAGGCAGGAAAATCACTTGAACCTGGGAGGCAGAGATTGCAGTAAGCTGAGACTGTGCCGTTGCACTCCAACCTGAGTGACAGACTGAGACTTTGTCTCAAAAAAAAAAAAAAAAAAAAAAATTATTCTCACACAGTCCTGTTGATACATACTAATTTTTAACTTCATTTTACAGTTCAAGAAATAGATGTTAAAGTTAGAACACTAGGTCGAGGGAATACATAGGGGCAAGTTTGAAATTTGAACCTAGATTTAAAAAAAAACATGATCTGTCCACTTAGCTACCTTGTAATATGTATTATTGTATCTTACAATGGTTAGAATTGAAAAACTGTTTATTGGTATTATGTAAAGTAGAAAAGTATTCATTTTTATACTCAATTTTTGTATTTAGTTTGTTTTATAGTTGATAATGTCTAAGATATATACAAATGTATTTGTGTGTGTATACACAATAAGAAACCAAGCATTTTTTCTATTGGATTCATCTCTTCATCTTAGGCAGTGATACATAGTAGGCATCCAATCAATATTTGAGTTGTTAGCAATTCAAATAAATGTTTGCAGGCTATTGGGTATTACATATTCATAAATATCCTTTTGACAGACTGTCAGGAAATATGTAAAAAAGTTATCACTGTTTATATCTAGGTTATAGAATTGTGGAATTTTGTTATTTTAATTTTAATTTTATTTAAATATTTTCTTCAACAGGGATATCTTTATCATCAGAAAAATATTTTAAAATGTAAATAAAATTACAAATCCAACTTACAACAAAAATCATGTGATAGGAGAAGCACAATAAAATTTCGGCCATAGGCGTGCAAAAAAATAATCCATGCAATGTCAATTAACTGACTGATTCTCAGTATATGGAATACTAGAATAATTTACACTGAAATTCAACATATCTAATCTGAAAACCCAATGAACCATAGTCTTCGACAGTGTTGGACAACTTATTTAGTCCATTTGAGGAAGATTATTTATCTGTTAAGAAAGGAACTCTAACGATGACCAGGCAGGATTTGGGAGAGGTTTAGAGCTGTTTGTAAAAACTTTGTTATTGTTTAGCATAGAGCAGGCACTCAATATATGTTGCCTACTACTGTTATTATACTTACAAGAAATAGTTAATTCTTTAAAAATGCTTATGATGTATATGTATATATTTATAATAGTAGATATGAAGGCCTTGAAACATCACCAATTTTGATCTAAAGAGTTAATATTTCTATTATCTTAAATATTGAAGCACATGTTGCTTTTGAATGTTTGCTACCGCTGATTTAACTTCCCACATCAACTGAGGTACTGGAAAAACTGCAGTGTTGAGAGTATATGAAGAAATCATGCTACTTGCTGCTGTATGTGCCCACTTTTGAAAAATATATTATAAGTCAAAAGCCAGAAATGAATATTTATAAGAAGACATGGTCTGTCTGCATAATCACACATGGAAATCAATGTCTTTATTTCAATAATTAAGTAGCCACACATGTTTATTTGAATGTTTAGTACACTAACTGTGTTATGACTTAAATATGCTCATGTGGTGAAATGGTTTATTTTACAGACACTCGTTTAATTGACTCTGGCATTTCACATTCTTGTGTATGTAATGCATTGACCTGGACTATGTGATTAATAAAATGTATCCAGTATTTTCTCTATTTCCTATTCTTTCTTTTCAAGGCAGAAAAGGAAATTAAATACATCAAAACCTTTTCACCTTTGTAATTTTGAAACTTATGCCTTAAAAGAGAGTTTTTTTCTTTTAAGTTTAACCTTAGTTACTGAACTATGCGTATCAGTTGCAGCTCACATATCTATTAAGAATAGAATAATGTGTTATAGATTAACCAAATGCACATGGAACATTCACATTCTGGTAGTTATAAGTCATAAGTTTCAATGCTCTGACTTTGAACTTACAAGATTTCAGGTACAATTGTACCCTAATTGCAGGATTGTGTTGCTCTTTTATTTCAAGCTTTAGAACTAATGAGAGATAATTATACTATAAAAAGACACTCTCAAAAAAAAAAGGAGAGATTCTCTATGAACAATATTACCAGATTTTGAGCATACAATATGTTTCTTATTCAGACCTATACTGCCAAGTCCTTGAATACTTAAATTAATGGAATGTTAAAGTACTTACTTGCTCTTTTATATGTGTTTCAATTTACTTAAGGGCTCCTTTAGTGTAAAACCTGGTATCTTACATTTGAAATAAGAAGAAACAGATAAGCTCACTTGGGAGATAATTCAGAGTTCATGAGCTTCAACCGATTGAGAGACAAATAAATAAATCATAGTAGCAACAAAAATGTACAGCAACTATATATAGTCAATCATATTTAAGGACCTGGAAGCAAAACAACACTAAAATGGTCTATTTTGAATAGACGGGCTAACAAGAATATATTCTCTAGACTTAGTGCACCATTATGAACAACAAAAGGCACACTGGGTTTCTGAAAACTAATTCCCACTGAAAATAGTTTTGTTAATTGTGGTTTATAGTATGAGTGATTAAAAAAAAATGATTTCATGTGAAACATAACTACTACATAAGATTTCAGAATGGGCCAAGCTTAGGTAACTAACTTTGCAAAGTGATGAATTCCATCCTCCTAGGTTTTCTTGTCTGGAATGCCCTCCATCATCCTACTTTTCATCCTTCCATAGCTCAGGGTCTTATTAAAGTTTCTGTGAGGGTTTTCTCAATGAAGCTAATGTTTGCCTACCTATTCTGGAACTTTCTAGCAATTTATCACATACATGAAGCCTAGAACATAGCTAGAATTCTATAAATACCTTTCTTAAGTACACAAATAAATGTGCTTTTGGGATACAGGGAGAGAGTCTTATGTTGCAGAGTGCTTTATGTGGCCTTGCTTAATAACTATTGATGCCTGTCACGTGCTTCATAAATGGGTCACCGAAAAGAACCCAGTATCACTTTTGTGGTTTTTCTGCCAAAAATGCATACCCTGAATCTAGCAATGAGAAAACATCAGACAAACCCAAATTGAGAGAAATTCTAGAAAACAAATGGCCTGTGCTCTTCAAAATGTTAAGGTCATAAAAGATCTAAAAACATACATTTTAATGGAAATATTGAGAAACTCATCCAGATTTAAGAAGATTAAAGAGACATGACAACTAAATGCATCAAGTAATTCTGGGTAGAAGTGCAGACCAGGAATGAGAGAAATGGTGACTTCTATTTGAATAAAAGTGTGTAGCTTATATAATAGTATTACATCAATATTATATCTTATATCAGTATATGATGCTATTGATATAATACACTGACATAGTTCAATATAATATTATACTATGTATCAAATACTATACTATTGATATAATACACTGATATATTATTGATATAATTGATATATAATATATAAGTATTATATCAATATTATGTACTATATAGTAAAATATAATGTACAATAGTATTATATCTATAACATATTAGTATTATATTAATATTAATTCTTGGGTTTTAATAATTAATAATTATGATGTGGTTCTATAAAAGAATATCAAAGTTTTTATAAATACACATCGATGTATTTAGGGGCAAAGGGTCATTATACATGCAAATAGTTTTCAGGAAACAAATATCAGAAACAGTCCAGGAAACCAAAGTACTTGGGCAGGATTGGGAATAGAGAGAGAGGGAGAAAAAAAAGTAAATGTGATAAAATGTTAACACTGGGAAGCTGGATAATGGGCATAAGGGAATAGTTTAAACTAGTTTATTCAAGTTTTATTAAACCTACAATAAATTAAATATAAAATTTTACATAAATTTTGATAAAAGCAAGCTACATTTTATACCTCTTTTCTTAGTTATCACAAAGGAATGACAACGTGCTCTTCTTAAGCCATCCTGACTGCTCTAACATCCCTGCTTCCACTAAAAATACTGATGGCCAAATTCACAAACAAGAGACAAGATGGAAACTGATTGATTTCACACCAGTAAGGTTGAAATTTAAATGGGTAGTTTTTTGGAAGAGATCCCATTAAGGGAGGTTATTTGGCCACTTATCATGGGTTCATAATGAGTTAATTAGTCAGAACATTTTTTCCTTCCATTCATTCAGATACTTATTGAGTACATGTTGGGCTCTGCGTGTGCATTTGTGATTGCAAATATGGCAGGACTCCATCTCTGCTCTTAAGTTGCTTAACTGAGGGTCATTGCACAAAGCACAATATTTACTGCCTAGCTATTGCTATTACTTCAAGGCACAAGTCAGATTCTTCCAGGAACCTACGTTTTAAGTTGTCTACTAATTATTCAACTAACATCTAAATAGTATCTATCTATTTTGTGCTCTTACTCTAAGATCCCACAAAGCTGGCTCTATGAAATATAATTTACTTTGTCATATTTAGATAGAGTTTACTATATATATTTGTGGATTGCAAATATAACATACTTAAGAAGAATAAATATAGTTTTCCTAGAAAACTAAAGTATCACCAATTTGAAACAATGAACATATCATAAATTAAGGAGTGATCTTTTGCATTCAAAAGTACTTCAGTAGATGTCACCTAGTATATTTTCCAAGCCTTAAGTAACATAGACAAAATGCTGGTATCAAAAATTGAAACAATTATAATTTAGTGAATTTCAGAAGTCATATTGTAGTTCTAAGAAGAAAAAATTGACAAGCTAGTTTATTTGGATATATAATTTTACTAAGGTATGTTTTGCCTAAAGTAAGGTTTACTTTACTTCAGTTTTGTTTAGTAGATTACTTCAATATGAACTGCTCTTTTAATAGCTAGTAGAACTTTGGATTTAATGTTTATCTGCAAAGAAGTGTGGGTTTCTATATTTCCTAAAATTTGTAAGCAAACTGTATTTAATCATAGAGCCCCAGTAGATCCTTATGAAATACTTAATTTTTATCCTATTGAGGATTGGTTTTTGAGATTCTGCATTTTGAATAGCTTTATCTTTTTGCATAGATATATTTCAAATAATGTTTCATGTAATACTTGTCACTATAAAGAGTAACTTCATTAATTTTATCTTGTGCAGCTTATTTTAATTATAGTCTATATTTTTATTTACACATATCCCCAGTCTTTCTAGACACAATGTGAAAACCATCACAAAATGGTAAAAATAATTTTAGAGTCTGTTCTTATTTAAGAAAAATCAACTTTGAAATTAGTTTCTCTGAGAACTTTCAAAAGTATTCTAAGCACAACTTTATAGTAGAAAATGTTTGGAAGTGCTAGATCATCAAATACATAATCTTAATAAAAGCGAAGTTTTATTTTCATTTGAACAGTACATATAATTCGATTTTATGTAGTTTCAAATACTGTTTTCTTTTATGCAAGCATGTATATGTCTGCTCCCTACCTGATGAATGAATACATTCATTTTAGGAGAATGTATTCATTCTCCTAATGAATGTATTTAGGGACAGGCCCATTTATATTAATAGGAATGCAGCAATGAAGAAAAAAAAATCAAACATCACTGCACCATGAAATTTACATCCTCATGGGAGAAATATACAATAAATAAATTAATGATAAATATATATATATATATAATTGCAATGCATTACATAGAAAATAAGGCCTAATGTGTAAAGAAAGGATCCAGTTTCAGCTTTCTACAGATGGTTAGCAATGTCACACCTAAATCCATAAAAACCGTAGGAGAAAATGTAGGCAATACCATTTAGGACTTAGGCATGGGCAAAGACTTAATGTCTAAAACACCAAAAGCAATGGCAACAAAAGCCAAAATTGAGAAATGGGATCTAATTAAACTAAAGAGCTTCTGCACAGCAAAAGAAACTACCATCAGAGTGAATAGGCAACCTACAGAATGGGAGAAAATGTTTTCAACCTACCCATCTGACAAAGGGCTAATATCCAGGATCTACAAAGAGCTCAAACAAATTTACAAGAAAAAAACAAACAACCCCATCAAAAAGTGGGCAAAGGATATGAACAGACATTTCTCAAAACAAGACATTTATGCAGCCAACAGACACATGAAAAAATGCTCATCATCACTGGCCACCAGAGAAATGAAAATCAAAACCACAATGAGATACCATCTCACACCAGTTAGAACGGCAATCATTAAAAAATCAGGAAACAACAGGTGCTGGAGAGGGTGTGGAGAAATAGGAACACTTTTACACTGTCGGTGGGACTGTAAACTAGCTCAACCATTGTGGAAAACAGTGTGGCGATTCCTCAAGGATCTAGAACCAGAAATCCAATTTGGCCCAGCCATCCCATTACTGAGTATATATACCCAAAGGATTGTAAGTCATGCTACCTTAAAGACATATGCACACGCATGTTTATTGTGGCACTATTCACAATAGCAAAGAATTGGAACCAACCCAAATGTCCATCAATGATAGATTGGATTAAGAAAATGTGGCACATATACACCATGGAATACTATGCAGCCATAAAAAGGACGAGTTCATGTCTTTTGTAGGGACATGGATGAAGCTGGACACCATTATTCTGAGCAAACTATCGCAAGGAGAGAAAACAAAACACCGCATGTTCTCACTGATAGGTGAGAATTGAACAATGAGAACACTTGGGCACAGGGTGGGGAACATCACACGGCAGGGCCTGTCATGGGGTGGGGGGAGTGGGAGGGATATCATTAGGAGATATATCTAATGTAAATGACGAGTTAATGGGTGCAGCGCACCAACATGGCACATATATACATATGTAACAAACCCTCACGTTGTGCACATGTACCCTAGAACTTAAAGTATAATAATAAAGAAAATAAAAAAAAAAAAAGAAAAGAAGGCATAACGGTAGGATATGAGGTGCAGGGGAGGAAGTATTCATATTTTAAATAAGGTTTTCAGTTTAGACCTCATTGAAATAGTAGGTTTAGACAAGACCTGGAGAAGATGCAGGGCAAGCCACTGGATATCTTGAGAAGAACATTCTAGGCAGAGGAAACAGGAAATACAAAAGAATGCCTGAAAGAATCCATGGACAGTTAATTGGCAAATGTGACTGGAAAAGCGTGAACAATGTGAAGAGTGGCAAGAAATGTGGGCTTAGATAAAATTAGGCCTCAGAGATTTAAGAGCACTGAGGCTTTGACTATGAGTGAGACAGAAAGCCTTTGGAAGTTTTCTGCTAAGATGAGATGTTATCAGACATATTTTTAAGAGTGAAAATGAAGAAAAAGCATCTGTATTGAAAATAAACTATGGGGGGAAACAATAGAACAGAGAGACAATAACTGGAATAACCACAATCTATTACAGTAATCCAAGAGTAGGAAAATGGAGATATGATTTGGGGCAGTAGTAGTGGAGGTGGCAAAAAGAGGTAAAAATGTGTATATATTACAAATATAGAATCAAAAGTATTAGATGACTGATTGGAGATGGGGCATGAAGGAGAAGGGGCAAAGATGATTACAGGTTTGGCCTGCATGACTAGAAAGGTAGAATTTCCACTCAGAGAGCTGAGATCGAATGAGCAGTAACAGGCTTAAAGGAGAAAATCAGAAGCTCTGTTTTGATCATTTTAATTTTAAGGTGATTAGATACCCATATAGTGATGTCAAACGAGCAATTAGCTACAACTTGAGAACATAGATGATCGCACTCTAGATATATACTTGGGAGTTCTCAGCTCTATCACATTTAAAGCGAAGAGGCAAGGTGAGATCATCAATTGAGCATATACAGAAGAGAATAAATCAAAGAACTCAGACTCTGGAACATTCCAGTAGAAGAGGAAGAATCAATAAAAAGGCCGGAGAAGGAAACACGAGGAAAACCAGGAAACTATGCCTTGCCGGCAGCCAGTGGAGGTATTTTTGGGTGAGGAACAGGATCAATTTTGTCAAACATTATAGTTGGCTAACGTAAGAAATATATGTTGCTCATTAGATTTAACAACATGAAGGAGATCTTGACAGAGAAATTTTGATGGAAGCTTAGGGGAGTTACAAGGGATGAAAATTAGAAATGGAAACTGAGGAATTGTAGACAGGAAATATTAAAAATATATTTTAAGACATTTATTGATGAATGAAAACAATAAATAGCATAAGTCAATAAAGGGTGCATGTGTGTATGTATGTGTGTTTATTAATGACCAAAATCAACCATGTTGAACTCTGAGAAAGTTTTGTTGAAGTATGCCATTGCTTTATATAGAGAATAGAATTCCAGAGAGCAAAGTGAAGAAAATGGGGTTGAAGCAGGGAAGGGAAGAAATTCAGGATGGGTTTTATTACCTCTTGTTATTAAATGTGACCGATAGCTGGATCTCATAGTATTGTCATTCCAGAAGCCAAAAGAAGGACGACTTCTCAAGACTTTCTGTTAAGGGTATCACGGGAAATTTTATCAAGGGAAATGGGAAAGGTCCTCTTTCCCATTAGGGGTAGAAAGTTCCTCTTTCCCATAGTCAAATTTTCCCTGTAGTATTAATTCCTCTGCATTTTTGGATTCCACGTGCTTAGCACCCAGAGTATCCTATGGTGCCCCATGCTTTAACATAAAAATGGACAACCTGGGTGAGAGGAAAATAGTGCATAGATGTAACGCAGAAGGTAAGTTATTGGAACCCATATCATGTTTGTAAACCCAGTGGCGGCTGAGATTGGAACAAGTAGTCAAAATCCTGAGACTGGCTAGGCCAGGTATCTTGAGTGACACAGAACATACTGTTAGTATTCATTAATGTTATAATTAACATTCTGATACAATTTGTGTTCTGAGAGCAATGAATCAGTAGAAAGAAAATATTCAAGAATCCGAGAAAAAGATAATTGTTGGAAGAATGTGTACAAAGAAGTGAAGCATTTGAGTACAAGAAATGAGTTCTAGTGCTCTTAGATTGAAACATGGACAACTTAGGTGGAATACATAGGCCTAAATGCAGGTATGTAAATAGATGGCATGTTGGGAGTCTGTGGATTTTCCCTTCTGATTCTTCATATTTTCATTAGGAGCAATGTGAGGAGCTAAAGGCCAGGATGGGGAAGAAGATGTTAAAAATTTGAGCACAAACAAGAGGGGTAGAAAACTGGACTTGATAAATGTATTAGTTTTTTTGTGGGCAGTACTATAGCCATTGATTTAAAAAGAAGTATATAATTTTAAATTAAGACCAGTCAGGATGATTTTTTGTTTTTATCCACATAAAATGTATGTAGCATTTAGCTACATAGATGCAGGCATAGAGTGGATGGTTTAAGGATTTTATACAAATATCCCAGTCTAAATTACTGTCAATATCTCACATCTCTACTATCATTACATAATGTGCTCTATATCTTCATCTTTTTTTTTCCTTATTGTGTTCTTCTCACCCTTGTGCCTTCTACCATGTCGCTATCAGATTTGTAATAATTTTCTAGGTTCCACTTGAATAAGATCTACAACTCTCTCACTTGAAGTTTATCTCATATGTATATACAGGTAAGACCTTCATTATAGATAAATTAAATATATCTTCATGAAATAGGTAAGACACTTTTAACCATTAAATTATGATTAGAAATATCTCTGTATTTTCCATAGTTCATCTCCTAAAGGAAGTGAAACATTGCCAAGAATCATATTTGTCATTTTCATTAATATCTTCATCTTTAAATGCTCTAGTGTCCTTAGAATATTATAATATACCAGAAAATAAATCTATATTTGTTTATATCTGATGAAGCTATAAAACACTTTTCCAGGAATTACGCAAAACTAAATGCAAACTTAATTCTGCCTCTCATTTAATATCCAAACATGCTAGTTCTTGTGGGCAAAGAGAAGCAGGCAGGCTGATAAAATCTACCTGTAGCTATATCATAATCTGTGAAAATTTGACCAGATTGTCATGGGATACATTGTTAGTGAAATGTCCAAAGTTCCCTACAGATTGCTGCCTCAAATAGGTTCAACATACCCTCTTGACTCAGTAGTAGTGGCTCTGACTTCTATTCCTCACCTAATACTACATGAAGTACATAAAACGTTTCCAACACAAAGAGGTGAAATGGAAAACTAAAGCCTTAATCTAGGATGTTTGGATTAAAATTGTGTACCTTCAACTAAATTATCTAGAAAATTAAGTCAAATGTCTTTTTTTGAAACCTAAGGCAGGGTTTTGTTTTTTATTTAGATTATAAAATGACATTAGGTTGCAATCTCAGTTTACATACTTGAATACAGCATTGGTGTCTTTTTAGTTTTCAATTGAATTCTTAACTAATACACTGCTTGATTGAATTTTCATCCCCCTGGTTAAGATTAATCATGCCAGCTTTTGTTGTCCTACACACCTACTCTGATTACTTATTACAGAAATTCTTTCCTAATGATTAAAATAATTTGTGTTTGTATTCGACAGCAATAGATAGGAAAATTTTACTTGCTTCAGTAGAAATCCTATTAAATTGGCATAAATGAGTTCCAGGGACACTAAATCTGCATGAGCTCATTGATTACTTACATCATATATTTTTAGCATAGTCTTTTCTAACACTTTAGCTACATCCTTAACAAACATAAAACAAAAGAAGGAAATGTATGAAGATACAATTGAGCACATCATCTTTGAAGAATTTTCCTGTGCCAGAAATCATAAGAAAATTATATTTTCCTATTGTCTTTCTAAGGAATGGTAACTCAGACCACATAAATCTTAAGATAATGTGATAGAACTAAAGAGGCAAGAATTTCCCCTGGAATTTTAACTCATCAACTTGAGGCAGTTTTCTCTGCAGTATTTTAAATTTATATTCAACTTAGAAATACTTTTGGTTTTCAATATTTTTTCATACTTTTTTCTCCCAGTTTTTATAGCTTTAAGGCCTCAGTGATTTTACGGTTAATAGTTCATATTACTGAAGAAGAAAGTAGTTTTTTTTTTTTCTAGGATTCTTTTTACATTAGATAGTATTCATTAATATTCCCTTGTTTAGAGACTATTATAGCTAAATTATCCTTAAAGTTATATAATAGAGTTCTAAATTTTTAAAAAGTTTCCCTATGAGAATTCAAATTTTGTGTTTCATAGTTAACATTGTTACATTTCACATGTCTATTATGTTGAACATTGTTAAAAGTACTATAAGCAACAAAATAAATTCATGAAATGCAAATTTATATTAGTTATAACAAACTTTTAAATAGTATAAATTGTTTAGCTACATACCTAATTTTCTATTGTCAGATGTTATATTTATACTGTGATATTTAAAATTGTATTTACATACATTCATACATATTAAAATATTCATATATTGCACAAAAGATGATTCACATTTCTTGATTTGATGTAAGCATAAAATTAATTTATGTTTAAAACCATTTTATTAAAAATAAAGCACTTTAAGACATGCATAATATTTTACATTACTGCTTATTTTTAATAATATCTATTCTCATCAATTTAAATTGTTTAAGATTCACCAAAAAGGTATCATGATTTCTAATATTAAGATAAGTAAAAGGAGAGAAAATGGTAAGACAGGTAGATCCAAAACCTTTTGTCTCCCACAGAAATACCAAATTCAGCAGCAATATATAATCACTTTCCTTTATGAGAAATCCAGAAAAAAAAAGCTCCTGTGCCCCCAGTAAAGCATAAAATCAGATGTATTCGTAGAAAAAATATGTGGAGCTTTCTTTCACGGCCCCTCTCACTGGCACAGTGCTATATTAGTAGTACTCTCCCATCTCCCAAGTTTCCCCTGGGGAAGAAACAAGAAGACTGAGTACTATATCCAACTTTCTGACTTTTTGGGTGGTGGAGGCCTACCTGAGAAACTGGCCTGTAGCTTCTGTATCAGCTGTCTAGGATGCTGACAGGACGTGGCATACTCTAGATGCCTAGGGACTGCTGACAGCAAAAGAATGATATGGCATGCTGCTGTTCCAGCAGACAGAGGTCAACAGATGTTGGCAGCTTCTCCGTCAGAGAGAAAAAAAGAGTTGAGCCTTGATTCTACTTTCCAGCTCTTCAGGCCTTTGACCAACAGAAGAGTTTTGTCTTGCCTATTTCAAAGCACTGATGACACCCAGGAACTCTAGATGTGTAGGAGCCACTCACAGCAAAAAAAGAGCTTAGAAGAATGCTGTTGCTTAAAGGAACCAGGTATAGCATAGAGGCACCACAAAGAGCTAAGAGTTTACCAGCTTCTGAAAACACAAAACTGGAAAAGCCTTCTACTATAGAATTAACACACATAACTCCAGAGAGGATATGTACACAGAAAAAGCTTAGAAAGCCTCCAGAGGGGATATGTACACAGAAAAAGGTTAGAAAGCCTCCCAGAATCTCTAGTTGAGCTGATCGGTGAACGTGTTTCTTTGTATGAAGCCAATCCGTAAAGAATGAGAGAGAAAGCTGTTTTTTTTTTTTTTTTTTTTTCCCCAAATATATAAATACCAACACAAAAGGTATAAGTAGCATAAAAAAAACAGGAAACTACCAAAAATAGCAAAATATCTCCAGAAAATTACTTTAAAGAAATAAAGGTATTTGAGTTACCCAACAAAGAATTCAAAATAACCACTGAAAAGATGCTTAGTGAGCTCAGGAAACTGATGCCTGAACAAAAATAGAATTTCAACAGAGACAAGAAATATATAAAAAGGACACAAACATAAACTTTGAAACTGGGAAATGCAATACCAGAATTAAGAAATTTACTAGAAAGTTTCAACAGCAGACTAAATCAATGGGAAGTCACTTGAAATTATTGTCATAGGACTAAAAAAAAGAATGAGAAAGAGTGAAGAAAGCCTAAGAGACTTACTATATACCATTTAGCAGAAAATATATCCATTATGGAAGTTTCAGAAGGAGAAGAGAGATAAAGTAAGGAAGAGAAATCTTATTTTAAAAAATGATGGCCCAAGCGGTTCAAAGTTAGGACAGAAAATGGGCATCCAAGATGACCAATGAATCACAACTAGGATAAATCAAACAAGTCTACAGTGAGACATATTATATAATCAAATTGCCAAAAGTCAAAGACAAAGTGAATTTTGAATGCAGAAAGACGATGACAACTTGTTATATACAAAAGAATCTTTATTAAACTGTCAGCAGAAATGTCAGCAGAAACCTTGCAGTCCAGAAGGGAATGCTATAATATATTCAAAGTATTGAAGGAAAAAAAAAATGCCAATCAAGACAACTACATTTGGCAAAACCATCCTTCAAAAGTGAAGGAGAGATAGATACTTTCCTAGATGAAATTTAAAGGAATCATCATCACTAGACTTCCTTATAAAAACTGTTAAAGGAAGTCTTTCAAGTTGACAGGAAAAGATACCAGAGCATCACAAAACCATAATGAAGTATAAAGCTAGTTGGTAAAAGTAAAGATATACACAAGTACAGAATATTATAATACTGTAACTCTGGCACATTGATTGTTTCTTAATTCTGGTAGAAGTGAAAAGGCAGAGTATTGAAAACAACTATGAGTATAAATATATTAATGAATATACTATAAAATATGCAATTTGTGAAATCAATAATATACAATGTAAATGGAGATGAGTAACAGTGTAGTGTTTTTGCAGGTGATTGGAATTAAGCTTAAAATAAACTGTCATAATTATAAGATGTATTATGTAAGCCTCATGTTAATCACAAATATAGTACCTATATAAGACACAACAGGATACATTAAAAATAAACTAAGGCATATAACTTCAAAACAAATCAATAAAACACAAAGGAAGAAAGAAAGAAAAAAAAGAGGGACAAAATAAGTACAAGAAAGGCAGAAAAAGAAACAAAATGATGATATAAGTTCTTTCCCATCAGTACTTTAAATATAAATGGGTTAGATTTCCAAATCAGAAGACATACAGTGAATAAAGGGATAAATTGAACAAAAAAAAATCTGACAATATACTGTCTATAAGAAACTTACTCTAGGTTGAAGGACACACATAGGCTGAAAGTAAAATAATGGAAAATGATTATTGCATGTAAGCTGCAATAAAAAATAGGTGTGGCCACGCTTAGAGCAGAAAAAATGAACTTTAAATCAAAAACTGTCACAAGAGACAAAAAAAGGATATTATATAATAAAAAGGTCAATTTACCAGAGAGATATAACAATTTAAGTACAGATGCACCCAAACATATGAGGCAAACATGTACAAAATGAAAGGGAGAAATAGACAACAATCCTATAATAACAGTCAGAGGTAAATACTCAACTTTCAATAATGAATAGAAAATCCAGATATATAACCATGAAGCAGATGATTGAACAACATTATGGAACAAATGTCCTTAAGAGACATATAAACTTTATAGTAATAAATACCTACATGTACGGTAAAGAAAAATCTTTAATAAAAAAATGTAACTCTGCACACCAAGGACATAGAAAAAGAAGGGAAACTAAACCTAAAGTTAACAGATCAAATGAAAAAACAAAAGTCAGACCAGAAATAAGTGGAACAGTATAAACAAACAAAAAATCAATGAAATTAAGAGTTGCTCCTTGAAAAGAGCAACTAAATCAATAAATTATTAGCTAGATTAAGAAAAAAAAAAAAGAAACAATTCAAACAAAACCAAAAATGAAAGGGGAGACACTACAACTGATATGACAGAAACAAAAAAATTTAAAAGATAACACTATGGACAATTATATGAAAAAAATTAATTATGCTATAAGAAATAGATAAAATCCTAGAAATTTTCATTTAATCACAACTGAATCATGAGGAAATAGAAAATCTGATCAGATAAATTGTTGTCATGAGATTAAACAAGTCATAAAATATTTACCAACAAAAATAAGATAGGACCAGATAGATCCATTGGTGGCTTCTACCAACTATATCAAGAATAATTAATGCCAATCCTTTACAAACTCTTCCAAAATAATTGAAGAACACTTTCAAACTCATTTTATGAGGCTAGCATTACCCTAATAAAAAACCAAAGACATAAAACTGTAGGTTAACATCTCTGGCGATTAAAAATGCAAAAATTCTTAGCAAAATATTAGCACATCAAATTAAAAGCACATTAAAAATATCATACATCATGACTACATGGGACTTATACCAAAAATGCAAAGATGAATTATGAAATCAATCAATGTGATAAACCATATTAACAGAATAGAGGATAAAAACTATTTGATCACCTCAAAAGATGCAGAAAAAGCATTTGACAAAATTTAATATACTTTCATGATAAAAACTATCAACAAACTAGGTATAGAACAAAATTACTTCACTATAATAAAGGATATATCTGAGAAGCCAACAGCTAATGTTATACTCAATGATGAAAAGCTGAAAGATTTTTCTCTAAGGTTAGAAACAACATAAGAATGCCTACTTGTCATTTATATTCAACACAGTACTAAAAGTCATAGGCAGAACAATCAGGTAAGAAAAAAAAAAAAAAAAAAAGGCATTCGTCTCAGACAGAAAGAAGTAAAATTGTACCTGTTAACAGATGATATGATTTTATATGTAAAAAAATCTAAATGTTCTACCAAAAATCTCTTAGAACTAATAAGCAAATTCAGTACAGTTGGTGGGCACAAATTAACATAGAAAATTCAGTTGTGTTTTCTCCAAGAAAAAAAAAAAAACACACACACAAAAAAACAACCCCATTTATAATACCATCAAAAAGAATAAGATACATCAGAAGAAACTTAACCAAGGAGGTGAAATACTTGTACATGAGAACTTCAAAATATTGAGGCCATTAAGGAAGACACAAATAAATTGAAAAATATTTTATTCTAATAAATTTAAAGAATTAATATTGTTAAAATAGCCATACTTCCCAATGTGATCTACAGTTTCAGTGCCATCACTATCAAAATTCCAATGTCATGTCTTACAGAAGTAGAAACAGAAATTCTAAAATTTATGTAGAACCACAAATACCCTGAATATTTAAAACACTTTTGAGAAGGAGAGCAAAGCTGGAGATCTCATAACTTCTAATTTCAAAACATATTACAATCCTACAGTGAGCAAAACAGTATGGTGCTGGCATAAAGACATGCATAAAGATCAATGAAACAGAATAGAGAGCCCAGAGATAAGCTTACACAGTGGAAAAATAATAGTCTCTTTAATAAATGCTGTGGGAAAACTGATATTCACATGCAGAGAAATTAAACTAGACCCTTAGGTCATACACAAAAACATCAACTCAAAAAGGATTAAAGACCTAAACATACGACATGAAACTGTAAAACTCCTAGAAAAAAACATAGGATGCAACACTTCATGACATTGATCTTGGCAATGATTTGTTGGCTATGAGACCAAAAGCAGAGACAACACAGGCAAAATTAGACAAATGAGACCACATCAAACTAAAAAGCTTCTCCACAACAAATAAAACAGAGTAAAGAGACAACTTATGTAATGGGAGAAAATATTTGCAAACCAAATATCTGATAAGGGGTTATTGTTCAAAATGTATAAGGAACTCCTACAACTCAGAAAAAGGTTTAATCACTTGATTTAAAAATGGGCAAAGAAGCTGAATCGGTATCTCTTCAAAAAAGATACAAATGGTCAAATGTTTGTGAAAAGATACTCATGATCACTAATCCTCAGAGAAATGAAAATCCATACCAAAACTAAAGTAAATATCACCCCACATCTGCCAATTGATGACCATTATTAAAAACAAAACAAAACAGAGAACAATGTGCAAATGTTGGTAAGAATGCATAGAAATTAAAACCCTAGGGTATACTTTTGGTGGAGTTTCTGAATTGGTACAGCCACTGTATAAAACAATAGGATGTTACTCAAAAATTAAAAATAGAATTATATGATCCAACAATTCTACTTCTGGGTATTTGTTTAAAAAAATGAAGTTAGGATCTAAAAGAATATTTGCACTCCCATATTGATTGAAGCATTATTCACAGTAGCCAACAGGTGGAACAACCTAAATTCCCTTGACAGAAAAGATAAAGCAACACAATGCTACGAAGTCTACCGTTAGTCAGATGGGATTCTATTTGACCCTTTTCTCTAGCTGCCTTTCATATTTTTTTCTTTAGTGTTGACCTTGGATATTCTGATGACTATATGTCTTGGTAATATTTGTCTTGTGTAGTATCTAGCAAGTATTCTCTAAATGTATTGTAAGTGTCTACCTCTCTAGCAGTATTAGAAACATTTTCCTGAATTGTTCCCTTAAATCTGTTTTCCAAATTGCTTACATTTTGTTCTTCTCTCTCAGAAATGCCTATAAATAATATATTTGGTTGCTTTACATAATCTCATATCTCTCAAAGGCTTTGTTAATGTTTTAGAATTCTTTTTTCTTCATTATCATGTGAGTTAATTTGCAACACTGCTCTTCAAGCTCTGAAATTCGTTCCTCTTTTGCTTGGTCTAGTTTATTGTTGAAGGTTTTAACAGTGTTTTTGAATTCTTTGTTATTCAATTCCAGAGTTCTATTTTGTCAGCCTTTTTTTTGTTGTTGTTTTTAAATATAGTTATCTCATCTTTTATATTCTGAATCATATTTCTGGTTTCTGTGTTGTTTTTCAGCTTTCTGTTGTATTTCCTTGAATTTCCTCTCAATCTATATTTACAATTCTTTATCTGTCGTTTAAGAACTTTTATTTCAGTTAGGACCCATTGCTAGAGAGCTGGTGTAATACTTCAGAAGTGTCAAAACTATCTTTTTGTACCGCTGGATTTACTCTGCTGATTCATTCTCATCTAAATAATATATCGCTTCTTTTTTTTTTAAACGTGATATTGTTTGGATGGAAATTTTTTAATGTTGTATTATTTTTTCCTTAAGGATATGACTGTGATGTATGTTGTGTATCATCATTTAGTTTTGTTTCTAGGTACTTTCAAGGGGTCAGCACACTCTATGGGTTCTTCGGTTTTGGATACCTTTTGCGTGATGACTTCCTCAGATGTTGCTTATTGTAACAATATATTTGACCTATGAGACGACCACGATCTCTTTTGGGGCTGAGAATCCAGAGGTCTCTGGAAGCTTATTTCTTTCGCTAGCAACTTGCTCCTCTGGCAGTTTTTTGTTTGTTGGTGCAGTTCATTCTTCATTCCAGTAGGTGGCACTTAAGAGAAAGAGAGAGCCAGCTTGCCCTTGGGTAACCCGGTAAGGAGTGGAGGCTTCCACCTTGATGGGGAGTGGTGGGGAAAGAGATGGCCTTGGGATGCGCCGAGGTCTTGAGGGTAGGGGCACCAGGTCCTCATCCTGTATGCCTTATTTATTAAGAACCAAGTCACCATCTGAGCATTGCTGCCACGAGTCAGGTGACCAGATAGCCATAGGAATATCTGTTCTCTTACCTTGCTGCTTTTTCCATTTGAGCTTTATCACGGTGGAAAAAGAGAGAGAGAGAGAGAGAGAGAGAGAGAGAGAGAGGAGAGAGAGAGAGAGAGAGAGAGAGAGAGAGAGAGAGAGAGAGAGAGAGAGAGAGAGAGAAGAGAGAGACCGTGGGCTTCTTGTCACCTTCTCTAACGGAGGAAGAGGTGAGTACATAGTTTTTGTAAAACATTTCCACTTCGAATCTGCTAGTTTAGTTTTGATTCATTTTTCTGTCCTTTCTCCTGAGCTGATATTATGATAATTATAGTAGAGCTGTGTCATATTCTTTTGGATAAAGTCATTTTAACGATATATTTTAACTTCCTTTAGTGCTTCGTGTGTTGACATAATCACGAATTGCATGGAGTTACAACTTTTCTTTCTCTCACAATCTCCATTTGAAGAAATCAATTTTTAATGTGCTGTGTGTGTGCATATGTATAGGCATGTGTGTATGTGTGTATAATAGAAGAAATAGGGTTGGGACATGTCTTGATACTCAAATTTCTAACCATCCTGCTCCTTTTTTTTTTTTTTTTTTTTTTTGTATTTGTAATATTCTTCTAATGTTATTAATAAGAATAAAATTGTTTTCCATTCAGAACTTTTTTTTTTAAATTTTAAAGAGTAAAATTACATAATAATAGGTGGATTTAGTAAAAACAGAAAAAATTGGGACAAACATATCAGACATTTTATTCATCAGAGGTAGTAACCACTTGCCATATTAAAGCTGGGTTTCAAGTGACCTTAAATGCCCTTCCTCTCATTACATTCACCAGAAACTGCCAGAACATTCCAGGTGCATGTCAATGGATATGAAAATAAAATAGGAATTTTATTACTTCTAGCTCCCTGAGAATGTAAAAATACAATAATTTGCTTTATGTTTTGCAGTTGGTGGGTTATATGATTCAATACAAGCAGTTCCAAATAACTGTGATTGCATCATTTAAATAAGTTAATTTGTGTGAGATCAATGATTTACCTGAGCCACACATGGTAAAGTCAAGCTGGGAAAAAATAGCCTTTTTGACAACAATGACAGGGAACTGAGACTTTATAATTTTTTTTCTGCTCCGATAACATTAGAATCCCCTTTAAAAGAAGAAAGAATTATTGCTTTGCCTCAAGGACAAGATAATAGGAAAAACCTGTGAAATTATTTCAGTAATCCAAACAAGAGAAAAACCCTAATGGAAAGAAACTGATAGAGAGAAAAGTAGATAGAGTCATTTCTGAGTGTGATTTTTTTAATGATTAAAAGGGAAAGGGGAATACATGTATGAAACAATATCTCAGTTAAGTTGCAATGATAATAGGAAAGCCTGATATGGTCATGCACATTTAACACTGAATATGTTAAACCTTCATATTTTGAAACTTGGACAAAAAAAAAAAAAAAAACCCTGTAAATATTTAATGAGATAATCACAAACTTGAAAATAAATGCCACATTGATATTCTATGTTTTTTTTTTTGTTTGTTTTAATTAAAGAAGAGTTGCTGTTGCAGGTTAAAGAGATGTTCTTAATTCCTTCCAACTGAAAAAAACTCCATATTTGTTTCCAATTGAAAAGACTCCACATTTGTTAGTTGCCACTAAGCAGTGTCACAGGCAAAGCAATTCATTTAAAAAAATGTATTATTATACACACATAGGACTTGTATTCTTTGAAGTAGTTTAACAGTTACTAACCACAAAACTTCATTTCTACTGGTAAATCATTCTATCTATATGTTTATGAATTTGTACATATGTTAAGAACACACACCTTATCAACAACTTCTAAGTGTACACAGATATTTGATCATTAAATTTACATGTTATAAAATTTTTTATATTCCTATGTTTATATTTCTCTTACATAAATAATTTCTTAGGACCTTATTTTCATCCCTCCTAGTCATGATCCATATTGTACTCACATGCTGCTTAAAATACAAGTTTTAATTTTCTTATTAATACATGCTTGGTCCATTCTCTGTGCACCATATGCCCACAGGCAGCCCTTATTGTCTTTTACCATCTGGGCTGCTGATTCTCAGAGACTCTCCTCTCCTGCTTTTATTTATTTATTTATTTTTTTAATAACTATTAACTATCTTTTAAAGGCAATGATCTTAGAATATCACTGGATATGCTACCAGCTGCTTAGTTTCCACTTACGATTTCTTTTCCCTATATGAGTCTTATGAATTTCTAAAGTGCCATTTATGGCAAAGAGTAGATTAAACATGTTCCTGATGATTCGAAGATTTTGTATTTTTAAAAGCAGTATTAAAGCTCAAAATAAAATTTAAGAATGAAACCTCGTTACATGGCACATACTACTTTGAGGAAAGGGCCTCAAAAATTGTCATATGGCCAATGTGAATTCTAGATTACTTCCTCATAAGCCTTTTATATATGCCCATCAAAATGCTTAGATGCTGTGGTGAGACAGCCTGCCAAACATTCTCTAGAACGGAGCTGAAATTAGCCACCCAAATGGTGCTTCTAGTCTTGATCCGGGTTTTGCAAGTCATTGGCTATAGGCAGGATTAACTAATTGAGGACTTATGTTCACTATAATGTAAAAAACAAAAACAAAAACAAAAACAAAAAAAAACCAAGGAAACAAAAAATACACCAAACAAAAATTTAATAGCTCATATCTAGAATAAATACAGACATCAACCTTCTTATGCCCCCATGAATTGCTGCTAACCCACTTAAGGCATTTTATGTTCGACATGTCCAACTGATATTAGAAGGAAAGAAGCATCCAGTGCTCATAGCAGGCAATTGCCCAAGCCACTGTGGTTTAGCAAGGACATCTAACAGCTCCGCCTCTCTTACAGCCCTTTAAGAAAACGCAGGGTGACAACTATAGTTTCTCTGCCCATTTTGAATAATGTAGAGAAAGTATTTTGTGAAGTTTTACATTTTTTAACATTTGCTTCATATAAACCTACACTTTTCACAACTCCCAAGGTAGAGTATGTCTTATTTCTATACCTCTGCATACCTAACTGATACTGTATATCTTTGTTTAGAAGCTATGGCTTCTATTAAATTTAATTACTTACCCCTGTGGCTTTAAATTGAGGGTTGCTATAAAACAAAGACGGCTTCTATTAAATTTAATTACTTTCCCCTGCGGCTTGCATAGGACGGGTGGCTTCCATTAAAGACTGCATGGTATAGGTGTGGCTGCTAATCAAGGATGCTTCTAAATGAAGATATACAATCTGTAGTAACAATTAATCAAAGAAGATGTTAGGTATAGAAACAGAATCACATGATAATGTCACTTCTGAAATTTATTAAAGTCATCATAGTTCTGAAACAATTTTCATAATTTATGTTGTTCTGTTTTCTAAATAAAAACTATAGCTCACATCTGCACCTACTCTATAGGCTATATTAATGTTCTACTGAGGAAGGTAAATATTTTTAAACATCCCAACTTATCAGGTAAAGAATAAGGCTTTGTGATGCTTTAAACTGATTTTTCCTCTTTTGATAGTAGCTGAATAAAGAAAATGGCTTACAGATTTAGCTATGTATATAGTTTGAAAGTAACAACTGAAAAATGATGTTCATAATCTGAATTGCAATGAAACCAATTATCTGTACTGCGGTTATTCACATGGGAATCCTCCTAAAGGTTTAGTATTTCTTAAAAGAAATTAAAAACAGCTGTAAAAATACCATAAAACAAAAATAGCAGCTGCAAAAGAGATTAACATTCCTAAATTTCATTTGAACCTGATATGTTATTTTTCCAACAGCAACATATATATTATGATTTTTAAATCTATCTTTATGAAATTTTACCTTAAATAAACAAGACTACTGAATACATTTTTGATATTAGCAGTCTTTAATATTTACATGAATTTTATAGAGTTTTCTCTCTTAAGATGTTTTTATTATTATTCTATTATTATTCTATATTTTTAGTAATCCTCAAAGATGAATGATCATTTCTCAAAGATGAATATAATAGAATATTCTAAAATCATTTAAGATTTAAAGATTGCTGATTACTGTAAATTGTTTAATTTACAGCAGTCTATGTGTGTCTCTCTTTCTCTCTTATTTAGACCTGTCAACTGCCTTTCACAGTGAACCATGCATGAAGACCAAGAGCCTTTTAAAATTTTTATACAGTGTCTGTTTTCCAATTAAGCAAACAGCCATAAATGAAACTATACCTAATGTTTATATATATGCATTATATTAAAACAAAATGCAATTTATAAAACAGATCTGGAGGTGGTGACAGTATAAAACAGTTAGTTTTGCTGTACTGTTCAAACATATGGCAGCAACTTTTGTAGACCTGCACCAGATGGAGGCCTTTAATCGATCCGGGCTGTTATACCGTATGTTATTTCTCCATTAAAAGGAGTTCCTCTTTCCCAACTTATAAATTAAATAAATTGCTAAATTTTTAAATACAAGCAGAAGTACTTTTGCAATATAGAAATTATAAATTGTGAATATTTTCAAAAGGCAACAGATTTTTCAAGAGATAAAAGCTATCTGAAACTTCTATTCGTTGAGCAAAACTTGTCAGCTTTTCAGATTTAGCACATTCAATAGTGCTTACATATCTTATTTGTTTGGGTTTTTGTTGGTTTAGTAGCCAAATGCTTTCAGAAGACAGAATTATACTCTTCAGAAACTAGTAAATTTTGCCAATATTCTTGGAGTCAATTAAGCAATTAAACTTGATAAATGCTTCAGTAATTAGAATTTTTAATGGTAAAAAATGCTTTTTCATTGCATTTCATATTAAAATATTTCCAGGTTTTGTATGCAATTTGAAAAATATTTTTCCCAAATAAATATTAAATCAGTCTCACTGTCATTTAAATAAAATTGGAGGAAAGTAATTTATATAAAAGGTAAAATGATTTATGTATGTTAATACTTGAGAGACAAATCTAATGGATAGATACTGCTATCATACATACACAAAACTGTAGTTTGTTTTATCTTAACTATGTTAGCAAAGCCAATTTTCTCTCTCACATACACATACACACACATACAGTATAATTTTAAAAATATGTGAGGGGTTGAAAAGTCTACAGCATTTTGAAATAGTTTACTGCTATTGTTCTTTTGTTATAAATATTATTTGTGACATAGGTTCAGATTTTGAAGTAAACTAAGATGTATGCATAACAGAAATCAAATGAAAGCAACTAGTCTCTGGAGAAATATGCAATCCTTTTGTAGAACCCAGCTTTACTGTAGACCAGTACTTAACATATTCACAGCTTATAACAACTTAAGAAATGGGTGAATGTTGAAACAAAATATCAACCAGATCTATTCTCTTTAGCATGTTTATTTATGACTACTTTCTTTTGAAAGAAACCAGGAGTATGATAATGGTTGCGCACAGACTAAATAGGCCGTGTTTTCATGAGCAGAAATCCCATACAAATACTGAAGAGAAAAGCCGTATTTTTCCAATATAATACTACAAGAGCAAATGACAGCCTTACCTGATGGCTGATATCTTTTATAGTACAACTGTGACATATTTTATGCATCACAAAGAATGATCAAAGATGTCTCAAGAGGCTTTCTGTCATGGAATGTGGCCCCACAGCCCCTGTCTGCCTTTAAATCAGGCAATAATGCACCTTTAAAATAAGTTGGACATGCTTTCCAGCCTGATGATTATTTTGGGTATATTTGAGCATGATTTTGACTTCTCTTTCACTTACGCGATTTCTAAAATTATATGCATGTTTCATTTGGTTTATGAAATGAAAAGTAAAATAAACATGAGATTGTATATTTTTAAAAGTGTAGGTTCAACATATAGTTCTCCTTGTTTTTACTGCTTTTGTAATATAATGTAGTTAAGAAAAGAAAATGCAATTCAGAAACTAACAAAACCTTTCCCATTTGTTTCCCATTAAGATGTATTAATAAAATAACTTCAACATACTTCTTGTTCTTACACAGAAAATTTTGCATTGCAGCTATTTTTTAATATAATTTAAGTGACTATTTAGATTTTCTATACAAATTAAAAATAAATTGAAAAATTGTGGCATTCACCTAGTTAATTTTAGCACATAGCCACCAATCCTATAATGTCTGGAAAATTTCCAAAAATACTATTTTCCTAAATACCCTGAAAGATTTTGATGAAAATGTCTTGTTACTCAAACTTATCTAGATAATTAAATTCTCCCCTCTCTTTGGTGTTTGTCTGTACACAAGAGCAAAGACCAAGAAAGGAGACTATTTAATGAAATTAAAATCTACCAGCTATTCATAGTGAGTATTTTGCTAGGACGACATATATTTTTAAACAAACAAGTAACCAAAAGCTGTTTATGCTGGTTGGTTAAAGACTTTGTTAATGAGACAAGAGCATCAGTTGCATAAATCATCCAAATTCATTTTGTTGCAATGACAGAAGTGTATTTTTTAAAAAATGCCTCATGAAGTTACTTTTACTGAAATTTTTATTTAGTAATAGTTCTAGAGTACTAACATATTTTAAGTCTGTAATAAATTGCTCTGAAAGGTGTCCTCAAAACAGCACGAAACAGGGCCAAACAAGAAATTATAAACTCAGTTAATCAGTCTTGTGGACTCAAAATGTATGCCCTAAAGAGAGTGAGTATTCCAATATTTTCTTTTATTTCTAAAAAAGTTGCATAACAAATTGCAAAAAAAAATTGTGTACTAAAATCTATATTTTGCTCTTAGGCCATTAATCGTATTGCCTTTTTAGCCTTTAAGAACTACATACAATTACAATAAAATTGTAATTCTAGTCACTATTAGTTCAGCTAAATATATCAGTTTATATTTGTTGTAATGTTTGTTGTCATATTAATGGTCTTATATAAAGTTAGCTTCTTTGAAATTAATTATTAAAATTGATTATAATTTGTTAAATTGCATAATTTTAATGAGTCCCACCCCCACATCTGAAACCAATAAAATGCCATAAACAAGGTAGTAGCAAAAATATTTTTTATAAGAAACTATTGTTCCTTAAATTTTTCAGAGTCATGAAATGTATGTTGGTCCATGATTTCACAAGATTATCAGTTTATGTATTCTGACTTTGCTGAGCTTTAACTTATTTTAAAGTTAGGATTTGTAATTTGATGTTTCATTTTGAACAAATGAGTTATATGTCATTATTTATAGGCTACCTAAAATGCTTTGAAAACTATAAAATATTAAAGAAATGTAGGATTACTTGAACTCAGCAGTCATAAAAATACCTTCTTACACATATAACAAATACTGCTTTTGTAATACATGACAATTATAATATATATGACAAATACTTTAGCACTGTATTTTCTACTTTTATTGTCCATCTTTTAGAATCCTATTAAAATTAAGAAAACACAAAATAATAATTATGAAATACCATGTAACTAGGTGCAAATTTTCAGAATTGTTATACTTTACTACATCGTATCTGTTCTGATTACAAGGAATCTAGAAGACCATGATAGAAAAAAAAAGTTAAAATACTAAAATACTTTTAGAAACAGAAAATAAATTTTGAGATATTACAGTATTTCAGGGAGAAGACAAGATAAAGAAACTTCTAGGGTCTTCTTGGCCATTAGCTAGTATATGTATAGTTTGATATCTATAGTTTCATATGTCTGTAATTTCAATGTTTACAACATGAAAACTTGATAAAATAAGATCTTTTTCAGCTCTAGAATTACAGGGCTTTAGTTTTAGAAGAAAATCTAATTTGATCTAGCCTTTTACATCCCAGTCTGTTAGTCATCTTGCCAGCACACTAAATTCTTATATTTACACATACATTTATAGATCACAAAATACTGTAACATGTATTATCTTAGATCATTCATGAAATAGCTCAAAAAAGCAAGTCCCATTATCCTTTTACAGGATAATAGCAAAATTTCGACTCAGTGAGTCACTTTTCCCTTTTAAAATCTCCACAAAGTGGTCAAGTGGGAAACAGAAACCACTTCTATTTCAAATGCTATATTCTTTGCACTGTACTGTCTTCCACAGAATTACTTCAACAGCTTTGAAAAGTAATAATTCAGCTTCTGAGTGACAAGGAGCTCATTATAAGTCAGCATATTTCTATTTGGGGCTGCCTTGTAATAAAATGATATAATCATTAATACATACTTTATATTCAACCAAATATGGCTCCTTGTCTTTTGCAGCCATTTTTCTGCCTCTGAAATTGCACTCTGCTATGATCTACTCAGGGGTAGGGAATGTGGATGATATGTGCATCTTCAGCAAGACGCACAGTAATTACAACATAGTAAATGCCTAACATTGGTTGGCCATATTGCTTCAAGTTTGGAAATTTTTCTGTCCCAAACTGTTACAAGTTTTCAAAGTGTTATCTTTGCTTTCAAGTGAAACTTCCCCTGCCATTTCAGCATGGATTCAGATAGCCTTGTTCAAAGATAGATCATCAGCACCTGGAACAGGATTGGCACATAGTTGGCAGGCAACTATATAAATGCACTATATAAATATGTGAAATGACTAAACATAACTGATTTAACCATTTTAGACAATTTATTACATTTGGATCATTCTTCTCAGGATACAATCAATTTTATCAAAGTTCCACTGAAAACATACCATTCAACACTGAACATATGAAGCACATATGTGTAGTATAACCCCTTTAAAAATTGCTAAAAGAAGTAATTTTTACCTGTACATATACTTTGATTGCAATAATTGAGTTAGAAATTTTTATTTTTATAATTCATCTACAGGACAAATCTATATTAGATTATCACAAAATAAATTTTTAATAAGGAAACAATAAACTAGACAATTAAAAACAAATTGAAAGGGTTTTCTTAGTGTATATATTTTTGCTATGACCTTCAAGTTATGCTAAAGTATAAAATTAGCAATAGTAGGCAAATAAAATAATTTTATTTGACTAGAAACTTGAGTGATTCATGAAGTTTAATTGCAATAAGACTATTTCAGACTATTTAAAGCTCACATAAATATTGGTCTGATTTATACCTGTTTTTAAATAATTTATTGTAATTAGAGTTATTATGTTGATTATATTTTGATACTGTAATTGGAGTTAGCCTTAAATATTTTTCTAATACTGGGTATGCTATTCTCATTTCATTTACAAAGTATAATATTTCCCACATAGTAGCCTAGGTCAAAAATAAATACTTCTCTTTTAACTAATAAGTCCCATAATTATATTTTTATATAATTTGTTTCTAAAAGCCCCCAAAATATATGTTTATAAGAGAATAGTGACCCTTAAATAGTCATTTCAACTATAGAACCAACACTTAAAAGAAACAGAAAATCCTGAAAAATCTAGAGTTAATGCTTAAAGGCAAATTGAAACTACTATTTTCATAAATACTGAATTAAAATATGATAGGAAATGACAACAAACTTTCTATGATTAAGATGAATATGAGAAAGTAACTGAATAATTAGTAATAAGTTTCAAGGTTAATGAGAAAAATTCAATGTTAAATATTGGATACAGTTGTTGCAATAACTATGAGTCCCAGTACTTAAACCAAGACCACATTTAGAAGTCCGTGTGTTAGAAAAAAACTAGTCTTAGTTGGAATTTTCCTCCTAAGAACTTTTGCTTTACTTTGGCAAACTAAAATGGGAAATGAAGATAGTTAGCAACATAATTCAATAAAAATCAAGTAAACAAATATAATTCTGTTGAAATGTCCATAATATTAGGGAGAAAATGTTTCTGGTTTTGTGTTTAAAAAGAACGTGCACATATTCAATAAAATAAAACAGAACATTGGGAAAGGAAGGGATGCATAAAACAGGTGAAGGTGTTAAATTCATAAAATGAGATCAGACACACTTTATAAACCATATTCATATTCATATTACTGTTTGAAACTTTTTTTTTTGTCTTTTAAAGCAATTTTCTAGACAAAGTGGTCCACGTTGAGTGATTAAGCACCAGAGTTCTTGCCTTGTCTTATGACAACCTGACTGTTTGTATGTATGTATTCTTTATCAAATTGGAATAAAAAACAAGGAATTGTGTTTACCCAGAATGATTGTTTTTTAGTGTCTTACAGATAACTCTAACCAACTAGAAGAAACAAAAGAGCCAAGTTTGACAAAATGCTTTATTAATGACACTTTGGAGGAACAGGTGCTCCCACATGTTGCTGATGAGATACATGAATTTAGATGCATCTTAAATACATTATGTTAAGCAAAAGCAGCCAATCATAAAAGGTTACACGTGTGTGTGTGTGTGTGTGTGTGTGTGTGTGTAATTCCATGTATATGGCATACTTATAAAGATAAAACTTTAACGAGGGAGAACAGATGAATGGCTGTCAGGGGTTTGGGATGGAGAGAGAGTATAATCACAGAGAAGTACAATGGGAGATTTGGGGAATGATGGAACTCATCTTTCTTCTGAGTTTGGAGGTAGTTCTATCTATATTCTGTTAAAACTCATAGAACTATACCACAAAAGAAAGTAAATTTTACTTTCAATTTTAAAAAAATATATTTACATTCTTATTCTTAAAAGATAATTTTAAAATTCTTAAAAGAAAATAATTTTTAAAATAAGAATATATACATATAGATTCTGTGTGTCTAGTCATGTTATATGTTCTTTATCTATATACAGAAATATCGGGAGGCTATCCTAGAAACTAATTAGAGTGATAGGGCTTTGTGGGTATGAATGGTTTGGCTAATGACAGGAACAAAAGAGAACTTCTTAATTTTTGTCTTTTAATATTGTTTTGACTTTGCACCATATGATTGAACTACATATTTGAAAAATACAATTAAATTACAACAAAACAAACAACAAGAATCAGATCTTTGGCTGACTGATTTATTTTTCCCCACCTGGAGATAGTAAATTATTTGATTAATACTTTTAAATTGAGTAAGAACAATGAAATGTAAGTATATACAAACTTCATTGGACTCATTTCTTGAGCATTATTTTTTTTAACCCTATGCATAACCAGAGATCGAGGCTTTTACCTAATAGGAATTAATGCATCTTTCTTCTATAAATGATTCCTCTAATGACTGACTCAGCTGCTTTGAAATAAACTGAAAAAAATGACAATCAATTTCTTTATTAAAACCCTAACACTCAGAGCTATATATTTTGTCTTATTCTGTAATAAAACTTTGGCTTACTGTTTTTAAAATACAGCTATGTTTATATTATGTAATACTAACAGGTTACCAAATGAAATAAAAGCAGTTAAACAAGTTGCTTTATCTAGTCAATGCGAAATAAAACTAATTATTTTTCTACTCAGCTGACCTATTTGAATGTTTTCGTGTTGCTGATACTATCTAAATATGAAACATAATTGAGAGAACCTATTACTTTTCATTGGCATTCATCTTTGGATTTCTTCTCTCAAAATTCAGTAGGCTTACATCAGAACCCAGACCACTAAGAGGTTTTCTCCTTATACTTTCATAAATGGCACCACTAAGTGTACACTACGATTTCCTTTTTCAGTTTTTAAAATGCAAGGTTTTTAATTGATTGATATTTTCAGCCAGGGTATTGTTTGAGAGATATTGCCAATTTTCATTGTCAGTTATGGGTTTTTTTTTTTTTTTTCTGTTTGTTTCAAATGTCTTCTCAAGGAATAACCTTTCTCTCCATTTTAAAGAAAGACTCCCTATTTTTTTCAAGTATCTGTGAAGTTAAAGGACATGGACACTGAGGATTTGACTTAGAATTTCCAATTCCTAGGATCATGTTACAGCAAATAAGCAACTAATTTAGTTAGGATATCAATAAGTTTAGTCCACAAAGTTAGTTGCTTAAGTGCTGCAGCTACATTTTTATTTTAGGTGTTGGTCTTCTAGCATTCCAAAATATTCTGAAAAGAAGTTCCAGTTTGGAGATTCCTGTGCATGGTTTTTCTCTTGCTTAGTAAGTACTTAATAAGATTGGACCCAACTAATTCCGCTTTAGAGGAAAAAACTGTGAATCTAGTTTCCAGAGTTGAAACAAGTAACCATTTTTAAATCACAATAAAAATAATTTTTAAGTGTTCTATATTATTTTACCCTTATCCATCCTAGACAAACTGTACCCACAGTACTATTCAAGACTGCGAACAGGATGATATTCAGCTGGAGAATTTTTGTCCTGGTTTCGCATTCTGTGACACTGTGCTAATTGATAGCAATGCCTTCAATGTATTATATTAACAAAAGAGAAAGCATGTAGGACATTGAGAGAATGATAGGCATGCAACTCATCAGTATTTTATTAGATCAAATCTTGACTCTTATAAAGCTCAAGTTGTCTCCCTCCCCAGGTAGAAGGATGGTAATGTGCTAGATTGTGTATGATTTCTTATTACAGAGATGTCAGTTTTAGTTTGAAACATAAACATATTTTTATTCATACATTAGTGCTTATAGTGATCAATGACAGTGTATCTAGTATACTAGAATTTGTTTTTGATCAGTTGAAATGCAATTATTCATAAAACTCAAAACAGAGGCAAAGTTGTGAAAGAGAAGAAAAGAATTATAGGTTTCTTACAGGGAAGGTAATTTTAATATAGATGAGATTGGTCCAAGTTCTGCCATTTGGATTGATAGATTATCTAGCAGAACTATCATTTCAATAATCTCAATGACAGTATAGCACTGGATACATGGTACAGTATTATAAATTAAATTTACTGCAAATGTTATTGCAGAGAATATAGAAAGAGATCTATTATTTATGTTGATGAAAGTTTAGATAGGAAAAAATTTAAGATTCTTTGACAAAACATAACAGAAATGATCTATATGATATGGCTATATTGCCAGTTGTCAAAAATTTCACTTTGGCCATTACTTCTTCATCACTATCCTTGAATTATAGTGACATGATTCCACTTGTGAGAGAAAATATTATATTAATGAACTTGAATGTTACCCCTGTAAGGTGGTGCTCTGTAGTGTTTAGCAATGTTGGATACAGTTAACTTTTTAAAGAAATATATTGGCTTTTATTTATTTTGCTCAATATTGAGAACTTGTAGCAGGCACAATATAAAGATGTTGGTAATTCCTGCATACTGACAATAAGAATTGTAATCATAGCAAATGGAGTTTATTGCATTCATGCTTACTGATTTTAACATGCACTTTTTTTATTAACTTATCAGATACTCTTTTTTATACCTGAATAATTATATGTCTAAATATAATTTCATATCTATCATCTGTGTTTCTAGCCATCTTTCCATTCAATTATATTTCTATTTACATAAATACCTTTAGCTAAAGTAAAATTAAATCAGTGTATATTTCTCAGGTATATTATTTATTATCAGAACTGTATTAGTCTGTTCTCACACTGCTATAAAGACCTACCTGAGATTGCATGATTTGTGAAGAAAAGAGGTTTAATTGACTCACAGTTCCACAGACTGTATAGGAACCATGGCTAGGAGGCTTACAATCATGGTGGTATGTAAAGGGCAAGCAAATATGTCTGACCATTATGGAGCAGAAGAGAAAGATAATGCAGAGGGGGAAACGTCACATACTTTTTTTTTTTTTTTTAGACGGAGTCTTGCTCTGTCGCCCAGGCTGGAGTGCAGTAGCGCGATCTCGTCTCACTGCAAGCTCCGCCTCCTGGGTTCACGCCGTTCTCCTGCCTCAGCCTCCGGAGTAGCTGTGACTACAGGCGCCCGCCACCACGCCTGGGTAATGCTTTTGTATTTTCAGTAGAGACAGGGTTTCACTGTGTTAGCCAGGATAGTCTCGATCTCCTGACCTCGTGATCCGCCCGCCTCGGCCTCCTAAAGTGCTGGGATTACAGGCGTGAGCCACCGCGCCCGGCCGCCACATACTTTCAAACAACCAGATCTCGTGAGACGATACTATCACAAGAACAGCAACGGGGAAATCTGGCCCCATGATCCATTCACGTGCCACCAGGTCTCTCCCTTGACATTTGGGGATTACAATTCGACTTAAGATTTGGATGGGGACACAGAGCCAAACCAAATCAAGAACGTTCAGCTTACATCATTATTATTACTTTACATCTGTCTTATCTGCTGGTTTGCAAGCTTCATAAGATGAAAGTATGAACGCCCCAAGCCTTCAAAATACTAAAACTATCAATTTCACCTTCCCCCTCCACTCCCATTTGGATGCATTTGATACAGGATTCTTTCGGTGCCACTTCACCGGCTGAAAATCGCCAGTGGGCTCGTTCCGCCCACTCAGCGGCAGGCTGCGCTCAGCTCACACTACTGACCTGGATTCCCTGCCCATTGCAGCTCTGCCCTCAGCCTGCAGCTGGTCCGGCCGTGCTGCTGGCTTCTTCCTTGGGTGCCGACATCTGGACGAGGGGGATGTGATGGCGTCCGAAAACATGGAGAAGCCAGCAAATGCAGAGCCATAAGGGGTGTTACAGCTTTTGCTTGGGAATTCTAGAGGTCTGAATCCCCAGGAAGTGTTATGGTTCTTGTTTGTTCCGGTCACCCACAGCTCTGCAAACGGGGTCCTGTGGTGCCCAGTGGTTTTTTCACTCCTGTTGCTCCACCAGCAGAAACGCGTGTTACAGCTCTTTTCACACCTGTCGTTCAGTGGGTGTTGGGTTATTGTCCAGCGACCAAGAGGAATGAGGTACACAGACACCAGAAAGTGAGTGAAGTGGAGAAGAATTTTATTGACTGACAGAAGAGCTCTCCACGATGAGAGTGGACCCAAAGTAGGTAACCCTCTTTGTCAGAGGAAGCCCCCAAACGAGTAGTCATTTGTGAGACTGAGTCCAGGGTTTTTATGGGATCAGAATGGGGGTATGTGTGCTGTGTGGTTCCTGGGTAGGCCTGGAAAAAGCACCATTCGATTGGCTAAAAGGCATGGAGGAAGTTCTCCCTCTGGTGGTGGACTCTACCCGGAAAAGGCAGCTCGCTTTTCAGGCTTCAGGCTGTCTTTGGCTTGAAGGTCAGGTTTCACCAGGGACCCACCGTTGCCTGCCTAGGAATTTGTCTGTCTTCTGCTGCTATCACGTTCTTATACACCACCTACCAATAATAGTCTTTTCTACTAGCCAATGAAGCAATAAAAGCTCCAACCATAATGTAATAAATGCTAATAATTATTGAATGTTTACTACATGCCTGACCCTCCTTTGAAAGGTTTGGTCTTCCAAACTACCCTATCATCAGATACTATTATTATATCTGTATTAAAAATGAGGACACTGAGGCATTAGAAAGAAGAGCAAGCATTCTATACTGAATCTTGAGGAGTTAAGAAGGGAAAGTAGAGACTGATTCTTTGAATCTTAGTTTTCTAAATATACGAAAGCACATGGAAGTAAGACCATAACATTTTTAGGACCGCTTCCATATTGATACTTGTAAGAAATTACAGTGTCAGCCTATTATAGATGCTAGAAAGTAGTTTCACAGCTGTTGGCATTTTCAGACGCTTCTGTACTTAAACAAATTCTATGGTAGACTTAAAAAATTAGAATCCTCTGGATATATGAGAAGAGCTACTACACTGGAAGGTTATCTTAATGAACTTTTTCATTTACCTTTGTGATAGTTTCATGGATTTAGAAGAATATGTCAGGAAAATACCAGGTTTTCACAACATCTTTTTAAAAAGTTTACATCAGAGAACCCCATATATACACAGTGTTGACCAAGGGGGAAAATCCCATTATTCAGATAAGAAACACTGCATTTCCCCCACTACATTGCTGATTACAAGATCTAAAATACATTCTAAGAAACACATTCTAGAAAAATAAATATGTCTTTATATAAAATAAGTCCCAAAACCCCTAGCCACACACTTCTCATATATACACACTAGATTTGGGGGTAAACTTTTACAAAAAGGGATAGATTTGGTGGAAGGTAGGATGTCTAAAGAAAGAAAAGTCTCAAGGCTGTGGATGAGTGGAAGTTAAGGATATCAAGGATCAGAGGATGAAATTTGTTGTTACAGTATTACAGAAGTCCACACTATCCAATCTGCAACCCTTGGGAACAAATGTTGGAAATCAATATTTCACATTTTAAAATGAAAATACTACAATAGCATAAAGAACATCACAACAGAGTCTGGGGCAGCACCTTCTGATGAAACACAGCAGTATTTTTACAGCAAGTGGGATAAGGATGACAGAGGGAAAGTTGATTTTGCTCCTAACTATGTTGTTTCCAGACTTTTTAATTTCTTAGATTGTCAGGCTTTATTTTAGAATTGTGGAAAAAGTTTTAAAAATAACTACATTTGATCAGAATTACACTTTTTGATTTCCTCTACTCCTTTTATCATGAATTACAGTGCTTCTCATTGCCCAAGCTCTAATAAATGGATCTACAGACTACAGATTGTTCTTTTTTTTTTTTTTTTTTTTTTTTTTCTGTGGCGGAGTCTCGCTCTGTCGCCCAGGCTGGAGTGCAGTGGCCGGATCTCAGCTCACTGCAAGCTCCGCCTCCCAGGCTTACGCCATTCTCCTGCCTCAGCCTCCCGAGTAGCTGGGACTACAGGCGCCTGCCACCTCGCCCAGCTAGTTTTTTGTATTTCTTAGTAGAGACGGGGTTTCACAGTGTTAGCCAGGATGGTCTCGATCTCCTGACCTCGTGATCCGACCGTCTCGGCCTCCCAAAGTGCTGGGATTACAGGCTTGAGCCACCGCGCCCGGCTGAGGTTGTTCTTATCTTTGAGAATCTTATAGAATTCCATTCTCTTTTGGTCTAGCCTTAATCTTTTCAGAACAAACTATCCTCACCACTGTATAGCTGGAGACCTGGCTCTTCTAAATTAAAAAGTGCCATTTAAAGAAGCAATTTATATTTTCTTAGCGACCTAATAATAGTTGAATAATAAAAAGGAAAGTCTAGATCAAAATCTTTTATAAAAGGTTGAAGTTTTACATTTTTTACTCAATTGTTTTACCACCAGCAGTTGATAATGTAATTATTATTTTGACACATGTGATTTTTGGCAAATGGTCACCATAAATAATTTTCCAGTTTTCTGAATTTAAATTTAAACATTATGTATAAAAGTATATATGTTTACATTTTTATTGTTTGTATGTCTGTGAATTGTTATCTAAGAGTATGGAAAAGAAGAGCATGACTAGAGTGACTAATTTAGCCATTTCTGTAGCTTCTAATTTGTGTATGAATTAAAATGTCTTATTTCTTCAAGTAAAAAATGTTCAGAAAATGAGTGTTCTCTATTTTTTTTAAATAATGTAAAAAATTGGCCTGTCACTCCTACCCCACACACCCAATATAGCTCTTGTCTCTCTAAATTCTTCAGGCACATATCTTTCATACAAACCAAAGCTACTCAGATGAATTAATATAAATAAGGTCTTGGACTTCATGAAGTTTATAAGCTAGTATATGAAATTACAAAGAAACCTCTATTATTTAAAATTTTAATTATTAGTATAATAATGATATACCTAACAATTAATACAATTGAAATTAATGTAGTATTATTGATAACATTATATTATATTAATGTTAATATGTAATACAATGTGAAATAATTATAATTAATATTATAATTATTATCACAACGATTATTAATATCAAATGAAAGGGTTAATACAGAGTGATTTTTAAGAACACTTCTCATATGTAAAAGAATACACATTTGTTGTATAAATTGAAGTGAAAATATAAAATATATTTTTTTCTATTGTGTAACAGACAGGACATTATTTCTGCTCGCTCTTTATTTAAACATGTCTACCTTATTGTGGGGTTATGATAACATTTATTTAATAAATGGGGAAAAAGCAGTATTATGGTGTTTGTTTTATATATCCATTATCTCTATACAATCATTGTATTTTAAGTGTCTCTTTTAAATGAATTTGCATATTGTCATTTGCAAAACATCTATGTATCGTTATTTTCTTTAAGGACACTTAACATGAGATGTATTGTCTTAACAAATTTTTAAGTGCACAATACAATATTGTTAACTATAGGCACAATGTTGTACAGCAGACCTCTAGAACTTTTTTATTCTGTGTAACTGAAACTGTATATCCACTGAACAGTATGTTTACCCCTCCCTCCAGATCCTGGTAGTTACCTCACTCCCTATTCCAGCGATGTTACACCTTTAATACCTCAGAAAGTAGAATCATACAGTATTTGTCCTTCTATGACTGGTTTATTACAATTAGCATAATGTCCTCCTAAAAGAAGTAAAATCAGAATTTTGAAGGTATCTGCACTCCATGTTGATTATGGGATTATTCACAATAGTCAAGATATGGAAACAACCTAACAGTCCATCAACAGAAGAATGGAGGAAGAAAATGTAGTCTATACATTAAAAAGGAATATTATTGAGCCTTCAGAAAAAGAAAATCTTGCCTTAAGAGTGACAACATGGATGGACCTAGAGAATTATTTTTAAATTTTGACTTTATTATAGAATTTTAGATACCCAAGTATCTGAAGGCTTGTAAAATTCCCAAAAATATCTTTGTAAATGGATTTCAGTTAGAAAAATTATTGATGTTATTATAAGTATCACGTAAAGATGATGTCAAAAATCAACACTAAAAGATATAGAGGTTTCAAAGTTCTCCCAATATTTGAAATTGCTAAATTGGACATCATTAGATTTCATAAAATTAAATTTAAAATAAATATTTAATAAAACACCACAAATTTTCTATATGATTCTTCCACCATGGATATCAAAACCAACTTAATAGGCAATAATAGAATTTGATTTAGAGAAGAATCAAAGAGCAGGAGTACCTTTGAAACAGATCATTATGAAGACAAATGAAGATTTCTGTTTTGCATTGAAAAATTAAAATATTTATTAATGGAAAATAACATTTGGCACTTTGGAGTTATTATTAGTTTTTATGTTACATTTTCTATAGTTCTTAAACTGGAATATTGTCTTTAAATTATGCAGGACAATGTTATTTTACTTTTCTCAATAAGAAAAATTAGTACAAAAATTGCCACTGATTGTTAGACTATGTAAACAGATGAAGTTTATGGTCAATAACTCTCAGTATCAAAGTTCTTGCCATGGCATACCAAAAAGAAGTTTTATAAGGCATTCATATAAGTAGCAGAGTATTATACATTCTTAAGATTTGATTTTCAGATACAAGAAATGCCAGTTTTTTTAAAAAAAAGTCTAGTTATAGAAACCTCTGCCACATGGTAATGGAGAAAGCATCTAAATAGAAAAAGTAATTTGGAAAGTTGAGAGTAAATCTTTCATGAATATTGTTTTTATGAAGATGTTTAATTAGGAATACAATATTTGCTTGCATTACTGGCCAGCAACAAGCACTATAGAGTTAAATCAACAATACCGAATCCTAGAATCTGGCAACATTGCTATATGAATCTGGAATTACTGCTATTGTCAATAATCCTTGGGGTGTGTGTGAATTTAGAGGTAGTAAATTTTCTGTGTTTCTTGGTGCTTTGTAATGGCACAGTGTTCAAGCACCTTTGTTGTTGCCTGCCCTGATATAAATGTGTCACTGTTTTTCTGTTTTTACTGCACGTTCAAATATTTCTTAAATTCCAATCCTGTTGGAAATCATGGGGGACCGTTTCTTCCCTTGTTTAATTTCCAAAGTGGTATCTTTTCAACATTTTTAAAGTAACATATATTTATTCTTACCTCAAACATGAATTGAGCATTCTCTCAGAGCTAAGTATAGTTTTAAAGCTTTGGGATGGTCTGGTAAACAAGACTTTGTACCCTTCTCTCTAGCACCCTCGCTTCACTCAGTCATCCATTGTAGCTTCATTGCAGGCAAACAGACTTTTTCTTTATGCTGACCCTATTTTCTCCTGCTCTGTTACCCATGCATAGTGTTCTTACCTCCTCGAATTATCTGTGCTGTCTTGCAGTCTCACTCTCCACACCCATCTGTCCCAGTCCTCTTTCAGATACCAGTTCAAATATCACTTCCTCCAGGAAACATTTTCATCTTCAAATCTAACAGAATCATGCCCTTCCTTACTGGAACTTTAATTTAGTGGTGAATTTATCTTTATTTATGTAATAATTTGACTAACAACTATCTCCCTCAGCAGACTGAAAGTTCCCCAGAAACTTTTTTGGTCACCTCTATATCCCCAGCACCTGCTACTTGTTCGTGTCTGGCACAAACCAAGGATGCTGGTACAATTAGAACCATTGAGGTTAAACCAGAAAAATAGAGCCCCTTCCAAGTGAAAAAAAAAAAATAGTCATTTAGGAAACTTTTTAAGTTATTATTAAATTTTTACCTTCATGATAATATATGATAAAGAACATTTTTGACTACAATGTAGTTTGGATGTGTCGTACTTTTTGTTTTGTACTTTTCTCCTTATTTGAATAGGGAATCAGAGAGATATTTAAAATTATTTTACTGAATTGAGTTATTAGTATTGTGAATTAAGGTTGTTATCCTCCAGTAGAATTTATTATATTTAAGCCTGAATCATTCATCATAAATGACTTTGCTACTTTGTAGTTGGATACTCCCAGGATTTTCCAGAACAATACCAAGTTTTTGAGACATATTATTGTAAAAAAACATTATTTAATGATATCTTTTAATGTAGAATTTAACTGTATTATCAATGTTATACCCTTACATATTTCATATATAACATCATTATAATTTTTTAAAGTTCTCTAATCAGTTCATGAGTTCCAATTTCTGTTCTGAAAACGGGAATGTTGGTGAACCCAGATAACAACGTTGTGATTTCTAAATTTATCCTATAGAAGAGTTTAAAAGCAATGCTTGTATCTAGGGTAGTAAAGGATACCCGGAAGTTTGAACATTTCAGAGAATCAATAGAGAATAAAATTAAGAAAAAGACACTGGTTTTATCAATAACTTATAGATAACCTTACAGAGAGGAATCTCATGTAAGTATCTGAACAGAAGCAAGAGAAATGGCATCAAGAGAGATGCATGTTGAAGACTTTCAGTCACTAAGTGTAAACATCGGGGTTCAAGATTTTGGAAGTAAGAGCAAGTTGAGTATTTGACAAATTAGAGTCAAATAGATAGTTTTATTTGAAAGAGGAAATTTTTAAAAATAAAATGAGATGTTTATAATAATTGTCAGAGTAAGGTCCTGAAGAAGAGAGCAAGGCCTGAGTGGTGGGGTTAGTTTTACAAAGCAAGCATGAATACGTAGGTCTCAGGAGTTGACTTAAGGGTAAACTAGCAGATGTGGACATGTTTATTTGCTAAGATGAGGGAAAAACTGTGATATTTAGCTGCTTTCTGCTTCAAAACTCCCAGATATGGCTTGTTATCATCCTGAACTCATTTAAATCTCTCTTTGCTATTTCCACATATCTTCAAAATGTGGGACAGAAAACTAAGGTTCCAGAAACAAATGGAGGTCCTTCCAAACTAACCCCATTGCATTCGTTATTTCCTCTTCTGAACTCGAATTTGTTAGATTTGTTTACATGTTGTCTTAAAGACTACCAACATTGAACTTCCGGTTTTTCACCTCCCTCACACATATTGAAGTTTCTTTCTCCTTTCTTCCCATTTTAACAGAATATATTTTTTCAAAGGATTATCTCTCCACCAGAACTCTGAATTCCATGTGTCACTTCCTTCTTTATTTTTTCTTTTTCTATGTATTGTCAGTCTTTCACTGGCTCCTGCCTTGTCCACGAACATAGTAGTCTCTCCAGTCTTCTCACAGGTGCACACATAGGCCATGTGTACATACATAAAACATGCAGTTATCCAAATTCTTCTGACTGTGCTCTCTGATAATTCTCTTTAGCTGTTCTCTTTCCTTTCCAGACAGTCTCCCTGATAAAGGTTTACATTCTTTCACTGTATTTCTGCAAGTTCATTTATTTTTCAACCAACTATAGCATGAATTCTCTATTTATGTCTTAACTAGTACTACTTTCCATAAAGTAATTTTATATCATCTTATTTGTAAAAACTGTTGAACACAATTTGATACTTCACATCATTGATCTCAAAGTAACATCTGACTCCATCTCTGCCACAATGCTCTGAAGGCTCTCTCTTCTCCATGCCTCCTTCCCTGGGTCCTCGGGTTTATTGGGTAGCATTCTGCTCTCAACCCTTCTCATTGTGCACCCTATTCCTGAACAATCTTATCTTTGTTATAGACTACAATTATCACCTCTGCAGAAGGCATTAATAGTAATGGCTACCTAGTGTCTGCTATGGAACTACAAGCACAGTCTCCAAAATCTCCCACAAGTTCTTCCAAGGCAAAATCCAAAACTGGGTTCAGCTTCTCAGTCTCAGTTCCCACAGATGGATCTCCTTCAGTGTTCTCAGCCAATGAAAATGATACACTCTACTCCTTGCCATCAAGCCAAAATTCTCAATTCAATTTTTATTGCTTCTTTCATATTCCTCCCCCTACACATATATTATGGATCATCAAGTCCCTCTGATTCTGCATACTAAATATCTTTAAATAAAATTTCTCCATTCTATGCATTTGATACTTCCAGTACCTACTTATAACTGACATTCTTTGTGAGGTAATTTATTTAGTATTTGCAATGTTTTCAATTCAGACCTTAATCATGTCTTACATAGAATACTTTAATAGCTTCCCAGGTAATGTTCCTTTTCTCTTAATATGACTCCTCCAAAATGTCCTGCTAGAGAAATCTTTCTAATACAAAATTGTGATCATGTAATTTGCTGTTTGTAAGTCTTAACATGATGCACTAGTATTTATCTGTTCAACATCTTATTGGACATTGTTTTATTCCCATATAATGGACTTCTATATGAGTATTAGATAGACTTATAGATTTATATAAACTGTGGTGAAAATAGGTTCGTGGTATGTTAACAACAAAAAAAGTAAGCCACAAATTATTATATTTACCATGATTCATTAAAAGAAATTATTTGGATATACAGTCTCTGTCATCCAGGTTGGAGTGTAAAGATACCATTATAGCTCACTGCAACCTTGAACTCAGGACTCAAGTGAGCCTCCTGCTTCAGCCTCCTGAGTTGCTGGGAATACAAGCATGCACCACCGTATCTGGCTACTTTGTTTGTTCGTTTCATTTTGGAGAGACAGGGTCTTACTATGTTACCCAGGTTGCTTTCAAACTCCTGGCCTCAAATGATTCTTCTGTCTCATCCTTCCAAGTCATTGGGATTACAGGCATGAGTCATTGCACCTGGCTTGACTTGTTTTTAAAATAAAAAAATACGTGATATGTAAACCGTGAGACATAAATAATCTAGCTCATCTAACTTTTCATCAAGCTACGTGACTTACTCATAATACTTTTATAGTCAGTTATTGTTTTTTAAAATATATTTCTTTTGCATTATTTGAATTTTAGAGAATACATGTTTTATATTCAGGAAAATCATAAAGATTATTGTAATATCCTTAAAGCATTTGAATACATTTCTTGAGAGCCCGGCTTTTTGGGGCATTCAGTGTCCTTCAAGATCTGGCCTATATCAAAATCCCAGCTATATACTTGCCACTCCTCCTCTGAACAATATCTAACCAAATTTTTATCTATGGTTGGATCTTCAATGCATTTGCACATCCCTTCCTTTATCAGAGGTCTACTTTGTCATCTAAGCAAGAAATCAAAAAGAAATGCAAGGATCCATTTTCCATCCCTATCAGTATCCAATTGCTCACCAAACCCTACTGATGCTGCATTCTAAATATTTTTAAAATTTGTCCCCTATGTAATAATAATTCCTAACTTTAACTCTGCTATGTAGTATTTTTTGCCCTCTGTCCAATAGAGTTATAGGTTTTTGTGTTTGTTCCCACAAATTTCTGTTTTCCTTGTCATATCACCTATCACATAGTCTCTTGTTTTAGCTTTTGTTTGTTTCTTTTTCACTAAATACAATAAATTTAACACCGCTTTCTGTGCATGACATAGGATTAAATTCATCATGGTGCCTAATACATGGAAGGCATTTAATCATCACTTGTTGAACATACTAGTACAAGACACAGTGCTGGGCAAATGGGCATATGACAATTGATTATGGTAATTAGATTGGCTGAATTTTCTAATAATGCCTTTTGTTTTAAGAAATTCATGGCCGGGCACGGTGGCTCACGCCTGCAATCTCAGCACTTTGGGAGGCCGAGGCGGGCGGATGACAAGGTCAGGATATCGAGACCATCCTGGCTAACACAGTGAAACCGCGTCTCTACTAAAAATACAAAAGAAATTAGCCGGGCGTAGTGGCGGGCACCTGTAGTCCCAGCTACTAGGGAGGCTGAGGCAGGAGAATGGCGTGAACCTGGGAGACGGAGCTTGCAGTGAGCCAAGATCGCACCGCTGCACTCCAAGCTGGGCGACAGAGCCAGACTCCATCTCAAAAAAAAAAAAAAAAAAAAAAAAAAAAAAAAGAAAAGAAAAGAAAAAGAAAAAGAAAAGAAAATGCATGATGTGTAACAATTGTAATGCCTATAAACCTGTACTTAATTAAAATCTATTGGCAAAAAAAAGAAAACCTATTATTTTTGCTTCATGTAGAGTTAAAAGGGAATAGAAAGAAAGTCATTGGATAAGACAAAGAGTGATCGAAAAGAAATTCAGCTGCTGCTGCTGAGCAGGATAGAGTAAGCACCTCAAGTATTAGTCACTTAGTGAAAATGATGCCAGAGGTAGTGGAGTTGGGGAGAGATTAAAATTAATATACATATATGAATTTTACGTATCAATCAATATTATTATAGATAGATAGTAGATAGATAGATAGATAGATAGACAGACAGATCAATATCAGGAGGGGAAGAGTAGATGCAAAGGATTCCCTATGGAAATTTCTCTGTGTCTCTTACTAGCTTCTGCCAATTTGTATCTGTAGTTTTCAAGTTAATACAGATCCTGTGACTTAATATATCAAACAAAGTTTCCTTTTTTTTTTTTTTTTTTTGAAACAGAGTCTCGCTCTGTTGCCCAGGCTGGAGTGCAGTGGACGGATTCGGCTCACTGCAAGCTCCGCCTCCCGGATTTACGCCATTCTCCTGCCTCAGCCTTCCAAGTAGCTGAGACTACAGGCGCCCGCCACCTGGCCAGGCTAGTTTTTTGTTTGTTTGTTTGTTTGTTTGTTTGTTTTTTCGTATAGACGGGGTTTCACCGTGTTAGCCAGGATGGTCTTGATCTCCTGACCTCGCGATCCGCACGTCTCGGCCTCCCAAAGTGCTGGGATTACAGGCTTGAGCCACCGCGCCCGGCCCAAAGTTTCCATTTTTAGGTTGGGTTCTGTAATGAAAAAATGCATGTTCATCTCAATAACAAAATCAAGTAAACTGACCACAAAAATAAACCACGAACATTGTCAGTAGGATGAATATAGAGACTTAAATAAGAGGAAGAGTAGTAGCATTCTACCTCATGCTGGTAGAGACTAAAAAGTGTCTAGCAGATCAGAGTGATATTCAGAGAGAGTGGGGTACATAAGGGATGGTATGGCAGAAGTACGCATTCATTCATTTTTGCACTGAATCCCTCTTATGTACCGCACTGTGCTAAGCCCAGGTCATCTAGCAGTGAATCAAAGACATAAGATTCCGATCCCTTGTGAGGTCTACAGGAATATAGAACTGAAATGTGTTTGACCAGGAGCAGTGTGATCCTTTTGAAGTGTATGAGCTCCATATATTGATAACTTAAAAATTTGCCTCTGCCTATTTTTTGACAATATGGAAAACATCAGCTGGGCACAGCTGTTGCTCATGCCTGCCATCCCAGAGCTTTCAGAGGCTGAGGTGGAAACTGAGGTGGGAAGATGACTTGAATTCAGGAGTTTGAGACCAGGGTGGGTAACATAGCAGGACCTCACCTTTACAAAAAAAAAAAAAAAAAAAAAAAAAAAAAAAAAAAAAAAAAAAACACTAAACAAAAACAAGAAGAAGAAAATATTAGTCAGGCATGAAGAATGATAACACACACCTGATACTTGAGAGGCTGGGAGTGGGAGGATGCTTTGAGCTCAGGAATTGAAGGCTGAAGTGAGCTATGTTCACACTTCTGCATTCCAGCCTGGGCAACAGAGCAAGACCCTATCTCTAGAAAATTAATACTAAAAATTTAAAATATATATATGAAAAACATTCATCCTATAAATGCATATAACCAGTGTGACTTAGAAAATATTATATCAATGATATTGATATATAGATACATTAAAATAAAATAATAAATTAATGGAGACATTTAGATTGAAAAATAATGTGTACAGTATAGTCTAATTTTAATAGCAATTATAAAAATGTATAAAATATATGCATATAATGTACATATATACTATATATGTCTAAAATCCATTAGAATAAAAAACATAAAATTTATACTACGGTATGTATATTATAAATAGTATATGCATGTAGTTACACTCAAGGAGAAATGTAGAAAATATACCCTAAAATGTTAGCAATAGATGTTATCTTTGGTTTTCATCCCCTTAAGGTGTATCTCTCATTTCTGATTTCAAAAAGAAATTCAGAGACAGTGCCTTACGCTGTGTCCCAGGCTAGAGTGCAGTGGTACATTCATGGCTCACTGTAGCCTCAACCATCTGGACTCAAGAAAACATCCTGCTTCAGCATTCCCCAGCTGAGACTACAGGTATATGTCACCACGCCTGGTTAATTTTCTGATTTTTATTTTGTCGAGACAGGGATCTTACTATGTTGCCCAGGCTGGTCTCAAACTCTTGACCTCAGCCTATACTCCCAGGTTGGCCTCTCAACGTGCCAGAATTACAAAGTCTGAGCCATCACTTCCAGACTATCTGATTTATTTTTAAAGGAAATCATCTTCTTTGTACAGTAAAATAATTGTAAAAATAAATTGGAAGATAATCAAATCGTTTTTGATAGATATTGGGTATAATGTATTTATGGAAAATTGTCTTGCCTGAGAATACATACTTCTATCATCAATTCATACTAGGATTCTACATTTATTTTTATAATGTTGCTGAGAGTAGTATATTCACAGAGTTTGGGGGGAAATCTAATTCATTGGCTTTCATTTAATGTAAGTTGTAACACCTGGGTCTTCCTTGTTTACAAAGCACATAATTTTTAAACTTTTCCCATTATCACACATGTGTAGAATAGCAATATTATGTCTAAAATTTGTTTGCAAGGCTAGTATGAGGAAGACATGAGGAAATTCCAAAAGAACTTTGAGTTACTGAGAAAGAACTGGCTATATAAGTTCAAAGTATTTCTTCTTATATTAGGTGGATTTAAAATGGGAAAATATGGTCTGGAACACTTTCTTGAAGAATTGTTCAAATGTCTTGGGTTTGGCAAAGTTGAAACTGCATTTTCCCATTCCTTTTTTTGTGCTCATGATTTACAAAACCATGTATATTTCAAGAGAAATTTAATCCATATGTTCTGATTCATTTGCACTTAACTTGTCATATTATTGTTCATGAAAGTCATCTCATGCCCAGGAAAGTTTGTGAGAATCTTTTAAATAAGTCTCTCTTTCCTTCCTGTTCTAAGAAGCTGCATTTTATCATTAGTTAGTAAACTGTAATCCCCAAAAGATCATAAATCCATAAAATTCACAACATTTCATAAAATCCATAAAAATGCGTAAATTTCAAGTTTCATATTCAGCCAAAATTTTCTCTCCTATTTATTTATGTGTGTTGGTAGTAAAGCTAATAGCATTCAGCTAAAGACCAAATGACACGACTATACAGTCTTCGGTGTTTTAAAAATCAGTTCTTATGAAAAATTTGAACAGATTTTGTATTTAATAAGTATATTCCTCCAAATAAGAAGCATGATATGTCCACTGAGGAAATATTATACCTACAAGGACAAATTGAAGAGCAGATGCTAGATTTATGAGAACCTTTGTCAGCTGTCATTCTTTGGAACTGAAAGGAAATCGTCAATAATGAGTCTTACACAAGGAGAGACTACCAAGACTCAAAGAATAACACCTTCTAAAAGTCATAATTGCTCGTGCCATACAAGATTTTTTTTCTATGCCTCTCAGAGAGGATGAAATCATGTGTCAAGAAGAATCTTAAAAGATTTTAAAAATCTAATTGCATAGAAGATACAGGTATTTGAATAGTGATGTCAGAACATTTCAAATATATTTTTTAAAATTTTTAAATAAATTGTTAAAAACTATTTATAGTCATTTTTTTACTAGTGCTTCTAAGTATTCTTCCAGCTACATAACACAAGACTTGTGCATTGTGGCTGAACAATCCCCAGTACCCCAGGTATTTCAAGGACACATTAAGAATGGTAATGTAAAAAGCAGAATGTACTGCACACTGTTTAGGAGATTGAGATGCCATTAAAAACTCCCCAGGAAGAATGAACTAAGGTCCAGTGTAAGGCTAAGACTGTGAAAGCTCAAGTTCTAAAACAAACTTAAAATTTCAGCCTATGTCTATTTAAATTGATGTTATGAGACCTATCCCTCGGGAAAATGGATGCCTGTGTTTGCTGTGCTGTGAACTATTTTAGAGCAGAAAGATTGCATATTCTCCAGTGAATGTTTATGTGCACATCTGGATATATGCAGAAAACTAATGTAATTAATGGGCTATGTAAAATAAATTACTGTATTTGAAATCTCGCTCTTTGATTCTGGGTGAGTAAGTTTGTGGTTACAAAATGAGTGCCTCAATAAGGCATGCATACATGCACAAACACACACACTTCATTCCACAAACCACCAACTCCAGTAATAAATGAGGAATTTGGACCCTTGGACCAGATTGATGCTGTTAATTAATTTCATCTGCCTGAAATACGTGTTTCGAAAAAGAGAAACTAATCATGTAGCATTTGAATATATTTTCAAAATACTGTAGTAATTAGAAATTACAAGAAATATAGCATTACTACATATTTTATCATTTGTATAAATGAGTTAGTTTAATGGATGGAATATTGTCTTACCTAGCTAATTAATCTTCAGGTAAGTTTGTATGGCCAGTATTTATTCAGTCCATTTAACATCTATCTATCTAGATACATAGATAGGTAGCTATCCCTATTTTTTTTTTTTTTTTTTTTTTGAGTACCAAAATGTCATTGGACTTTGAAGTGGTAATAGGACAGGATTCATGTACGAACCAAGCAATCCCAACCTTAGTATTATGTTGGTAACTCATTTTCTGAGAGCTCCAGTTAAGACATGTTTGGAACATTGAATGCTTAGACAAATCTACAACTGACTTGTTCTGAAAGCCAAAGAAGAACTTTACAGAGAAGAGGTTGTTAACCTGAGTGTGGTGATTTTATCTCACTCTCTGGGTCGTTGGTTCTGTAATAGAAAAATGATGACTTACTCCTTCAAAGGGGATTGTTATGAGCTAGATCACTGGGTTCCTACATTTGCTTCACCCTTGGAATATGGCTTAGTTCTTACTACACAATGCTAGAAAGGAATTGCATTAAGGAAATGTTCATTCTTTAGGCCTTGGGGACTGGAAAAGAATCCAAAACTCATGTTGAACTAACTTATACATCCATTTCTCTCCTAGAACACCTAAGATATAGAAATCCCTCCATTTTCCAGAAGATTTCTCAAGTACAAAAAATATATACCCCAGCCTTTTTTTTTTTTTTTTTGCCAAAATACATGTTTTGTTATGTCTAAAACACTGTTTCTAAAGCGTGACGCCTCATAAGTAAATACCTGTATTTTCTGCAAAATGTGAAAGTTTATTCTTATTCAAGGTTTACATTTACAGGGCTTCATTTAAAAAAATGTCATTTTGGACATGACAATAACGAGAGTATTAATACATATTTATAATACCTATTATAGATTGTTTGCAACTGTGTTCATTAAGTGTCATTTTACATTAATATAATCATTAGTCTAAAATGAATATGAAATATTCTGTAATGCATCACTCTCTCTTTTGGGTCCCAACTCTAGATCATGAATATTTTCTTTGTGGGAATTATCACCCTGGCTTACAGATAGTTATTTGGGCATCTTTTATTCACTAGCTAGAGTGTGAGGATGAGTGTGTTATTCTTCTCACCTCTGTCAATGCTTGGTAAAGGGCCTGACACATGTGAGCACTCACTAAATCTTTGTGGAACTAGTACGTTAACACATATCCTAAATTTCACCTAAAACTGGCGTTAACACTCATTGAATTCCTGCCCATCACCCTTTTCTGAAAGTAAAAGTGCACACTCAAAATTAGTGACATCCTGCAAGAAGAAAGTCTGTGGTTTCCACGTTTTGTTTTAACAGTTTAAAATTTAAGTGAATATTTACCTAATGTTTGAATACAATTTTAACATACTGTAAAAATCCATCAATAAATTTCGTCTACTTTACTTCTCATCTTTGCACAGTGGTTGGATAGGTTTTGATATTCTGCTGTAATATTTTAGTGAATGGGATAAAGACAGAGTCTTGCTATTCATTTAGAATAACCAGACTTATAATAACTTAAGCCCTCACTTTAAAACATATTTAAACTGGTTCTAGATCCTCGAGGAGTCGCCACACTGACTTCTACAATGACTGAACTAATTTAAACTCCCATCAACAGTGTAAAAGCATTCCTATTTCTCCACATTCTCTCCAGGATCTGTTGTTTCCTGACATTTTATTGATCACCTTTCTAACTAGCCTGAGACGGTATCTCATTGTGGTTTTGATTTGCTTTCCTCTAATGACCAGTGATGATGAGCTCTTTTTTAATGATTTTTGGCAGCATAAATGTCTTCTTTTAAGAAGTGTCTGTTCATATACATTGCCCACTTTTTGATGGGGTTGTTTGCTTTTTTCTTGTAAATTTGTTTAAGTTCCTTGGAGATTCTGGATATTAGCCCTTTGTCAGATGGATAAATTGCAAAATTTTTCTCCTATTCTGTAGGTTGCCTGTTCACTCTGATGATAGTTTCTTTTGCTGTGCAGAAGCTCTTTAGTTTAATTTGATCCCATTTGTCAATTTTGGCTTTTGTTGCCATTGCTTTTGGTGTTTTAGTCATGATGTCTTTGCCTATGCCTATTGACCTAGCAATTCCATTACTGGGTATATACCCGAAGGATTGTAAATCGTTCTACTATAAAGACACAAGCACACACACGTTTATTGCAGCACTATTCACAATAGCAAAGACTTGGAACCAACCCAAATGCCCATCAGTGATAGACTGGATAAAGAAAATATGGCACATATAGATCATGGAATACTATGCAGCCATAAAAAAGGATGAGGTCAGTCGGGTGCAGTGACTCATGCCTGTAATCCCAGCACTTTGGGAGGCTGAGGCAGGCAGATCATGAGGTCAGGAGATTAAGACCATCTGGCCAACATGGTGAAACCCCGTCTCTACTAAAAATACAAAAATTACTTGGGTGTGGTGGCACGTGCCTGTAATCCTAGCTACTCAGGAGGCTGAGGCAGGAGAATCACTTGAACCAGGGAGTTGTAGGTTGCAGTGAGCCGAGATCATGCGACTGCACTCTAGTCTGGTGACTGAGTGAGACTCCGTCTCAAAAAACAAAACAAAACAAAACAACAACAGCAACAACAACAAAGATGAGTTCATGTCCTCTGCAGGGACATGGATGAATCTGTAAACCATCATTCTCAGCAAACTAACACAGGAAGAGAAAACCAAACATCACATGCTCTCACGTATAAGTTGGCGTTGAACAATGAAAACACATGAACACAGGGAGGGGAACAACACACACTGGAGCCTGTGCGGGGGTGGAGGGCTAGGGGAGGAGTAGCATTAGGAGAAACACGTACTGTAGATTGTGGGTTGATGAGTGCAGCAAACCACCATGGCACGTGTATGCCTATGTAACAAAACTGCACGTCCTGCACATGTATCCCAGAACTTAAAGTATAATAAAATATATATGTATTTAAACTTTGCACTTAGGTATGTGTATATGTGTGTACATGGGAAGAAATTGTGCCTAGTACACAATTGCACACATAATTCGAGTTCTGTGATTTCAGTATAAATTATAGGGGTATGACAGTGTAAGAATATTTATGGTTAACAGCTTTTGTTGACATTTTTTCTTCCAAAATAAGTTTTCCTGTTCAAATTCATTTCTTGTGAAGAATAGGGTTATAAACGTAAAGGCCGTGGCAGGAAATGGAATTAATGATGAAATAAGGTTAGAGAAAAACGGACTTAGAGAAAAATTGGCAGTAGGTCTTTTTGAAAAACAGGGTTGTACATTTATTTTTTAATCAATAGAGATAATAAAGGGAAGTTTTTTACAATAATTTGATCAATTTAGAATTTTGAAAATGTTACTGAAAACAAACATCAGTCTTTTAATGTGTTTTTATATTTCTGTCAGATTTATCAGACTTGCCATTATTATTCAGTATTTACTATAGAAAGATGTTCATATTTAAGATCTGGCATATTAGTTATATCTCTTGCCTCTGAGACAGCCTGCACAGACAGTAAACTAAAAAAAAAAAAACAAACAAAAAAAAACTAGGCAATTTTAAAAGTAAAAGAAATAAAGATAGCAAATACATGTTGAGAAAAAAGACTCTACTAAAACCAGATATCATTTAAATCCCCCATTTACTAATAGCTTATAACTAGTTTTATTGAGTGCAAATAATATCTGGAAAGGGTTGTAGGACTCTTAATACCCAGTAAAGTTTCAGGGCAGTGCCAGATAATTATAGAAGGTACTAAAGCAAAATCTGAATGCTGATCTTTGAATGCAAAGATTTCTTTTCTGTTTGCTCTTATATTCCATGTGTGTAGAACAGTGCTTGGTGGATAATAGCACCCCAAAATACATACTTCTTGATTGATAGGTTCCACACTGTGTTACAACTAAAATGGGCTTGACCATTAGCTATCACAACAATATTGAGAATCTATTTACTCATATGTTTGTTTAAATAAGAGTCATTCTAATTTCTTGCAGGGTCAAGATAAGTACAATAAATGTTATACAGTAAATGTTTTGCTTCTCTTTTGTTACTTCTTTGTGCTTTCCATAGACTACAGAAAACACTCCAGGAATATGGAAGGTCTGTAGAGATGATAATGAGTGTTCTCTGGAATAACACTGCCCAATCGCAATTTCTACTTTAACGGAAATGTTCTATATGTTTTTTGACCCAATTCTGTAATCATTAGCCACTTGCAGCTACTGAGTTCTTGAAATGTGGCAAGTGACACTGAGACATTGTATTTTTAATGTTATTTACTTAAAATTAATTTAAACTTAAACTTAAATTTAAATACTTGTACATGTCTGTGGTTGCTATATCAGACAGAACAGCTCTCAAAAAAAAAAAAATCAGAACAATTATTTGACTTTACTGCTTTTTCTTCTCAAGTCCAGTCCGTGTGTTACTTTTATTTCTTTCTTTCCATTCTATACTGGTAAATATAAAGATGATTCTTTGTGCAGAAGTATTTAAGTATGGTCTGAGTATACCATTTTTCAGAAAGATAAGGTTTTCCTCATATCCACTGCTTTCAATACCTCACTCCACTTATGTCTTACAAAATTACACTGTTTTAAATGAAATATGCAGGAAGAAGTAATAAGTATACAGAGAATCATAACAGCCCTGCCTACCATTACCCATATTATTCTTTTTCAAATAAACTTTGGTCATTGAACACATGAATACGTCTGATATTTTTGATTGTCTAAATTCCCTGATTCTTCAAAAACAATCATAAAAAGCAATTACCTCTTTATATCAGTTTCTTTCCTTGTTTAATAGAAGATTTGGCTCTAGAAAAGAGAATGACAAAAGGTTTAAAAGAGTGAAAAACATCATTTTATTACTAACGTTTTATCAACCCTTCTATGCCATACTTATCACTGTGTCCCTCAGAGAATCTTTACGACTGTCAGTGCTATAGATAAGATAATTGCGTTTTTAGGGCAAAAGAAACGATAATAAGGGAATAGGACCTGTTTTAAACAAAATGCCATTTTTCATTGCACAGATTTAATTATTACTAGGTACAATAAATAGAATGCATTGTTGAACATTATTGGCTAGCATCTCCTATGATTTCATTCACTGGATGGCAAGAACATTATCTTGGACAGAGAAGCTTAAACACTTTTACGTCTATAGGAACAAGGTACTGCCAAGAACACTCGGGTATCTTTCTGTTTTTATTAGCCTGGCTTCTCTAACAAGTCCCATAAATTCTGTGCCTTTCCAGGGCCACAAAGAACTGGGAAATAGATTATTTTCAGGGTCCATGTATCTTTATGCAGGCTTTCATGGAGCAGCTGGACAATGATTCTTGAACCGGGCTCATGGTGTAATACTAGGAGAGATGGTATAATAAAGAGTCAATTTACTATTCAGTTTATAGCTGTCAGTAAATTAGACCTATTTTCTGGGGATAAAACTGATTGTTTTGCAAGCCAAATATCCTCCCCTGGCAGGTTGGTGTATGTGAGACTTCTTTGTATTTTGAAGAGAGTGTGGTTGCTTCTTTTGTGAGCAATATTTGTTACATATACATTCAAGCTGGGTTTTTTTCCTTTTTCTTTTCTTTTTTTTTTTTTAGAATAGGATATGTTAGTAACTTCTAGTTCTAGACAGCTTGTTCATCCACTGTTTTGATTAATGTAACAACAACTGTATAGAATTCTAATATATAAGGGCAGGTCTAACGAAAATCCTGTCTAATGTTCTTTCTGAACAAGCCTTTGCAAGTGCCCCCAAATTACATTTTGAGGGCTTTGCTTTTGTTGTTGTTGTTGTTAAATAGAAGTCAGAGGATGTATTTTTCTTACCAACTTTGCCCTTTATATTGCTTCATGGTTATTTCTTAAAATATAAATAGATTTTGTATTGTAGAGCCCAAAGTCCTTTGAAAGTAAGGGTAGAATAAGAGAACTGAAGGACGAAAAGGGAAAAGGGAGAGGAGAGGGAGTACAAAAACTCAGCCTAGTGCATCTGTAGGTGCTTCATAGCCAGAATAATCCTTTCTAATGTTGAGCTACATATTTGTAGAAACATAAGTAACATTTATCTGGAGTATAGTATTGACTAGCTCAAAGATAGGGATGACTCTTAGCCCATTTTGCTGCTTAGATCTCAAGGATAAGTAACAATGTAAGTATTATCAATACACTGAGAATACAATATATGGGAATTTCATTAACTCTGTATGTCTTAGATTAGAATCCTGCATTAAGAAGGTCTTTTCCACCACTTTTCATTCTTCCAGTTCCAAAAGACTCAGCCAGATGCCATACTTGCCTATCTCCATGCACTAATGAGAAGAGCCCCTAAGATTCCCGATATTCTTCCTGCCCTGCCTGGTTCAAGGTGTTTTTGTTTTGTTTTCTCTCTTACTTGGGATTAAACTCTCATCAGTGATGTTTCCTGAAGTGATAAGGAGGACCCAAACTGCAAATCCAGTCCTTGACATGATTTTCGTTTAGATTATCCAAAGGTTGGTATTTTATTGATATTTTCAGGGGCTTCCTGATATGATTTTCTACTCTGGGAAAAATTGGCTGTGGGGATACTATGAGGAATTTTTATGAAAATGAAAATTCATAAAAACAAATATTTTAAAATGAATTTTCTGTGTGTATATCCACTGAGGTTACTGCTCTTTCACACCCACATGAAAGGTCCATAAGAGGTTTTCCTGCAAACAGAAAATGAATCAGTTGGGGTAGAAGATAGCCAGCATTTCAGATTTAGTAGCAATTGTGTGGACAGAAAAATATTAAGGAAAATAGGAAAAAAAATCTTTCCTGATGAAATCTAAACAGGCTGAAATAAGAAAAAAAAAAAAAATACAATGGTTTCCATATGGCCTGAATGAAAGAACAGTATTTGTCCTGATAGAGCTGAAATAGCATGGAGACTATTTGACAGGTGAATTGATAGCATTCCATCACCTAAATCTTCTTTATAAAGAGAAAGGACTAGAGAGAAAATGCAGGTGATGGAATTTCAGTGTGATGACAGGAAGCACTCACTATGATCAATGTTAAGTACCAACAACCCATTTCTGTGTTTTGTGTTGTCTTCTATAATAATTGAGAATAACATTTGTTCTTCAGTAGCCACTTTCTTTCTTTCGTCTCTTTCCTTCTTTTCCTTTCCTCTTGCTCTGTTTGTTTCTCTAGGCCATCTGAAAACCATACACTGAGCCCAAGTAGAAGCCCCTGGATTTCCACTGAGGTCTCCAAGATGGTGAGACAATGCCCATTGTGCTTGGTTCAGGAATCCTCGTCTCATAACTAAATCTCATCTATTTTTTGATTCCCTACTTTTCAGAACTTCTAGCCCCCAAATAGCATCCAACTGGTTATTTCCAACTCTCACACTCTAGTTCTGTTTTTTCTGCTTACAAATATTGAAATTTTTATTTCACCATGGATCTTGAGTGTATGACTCAGATAATAAAAGTTTTGGGAGCCTCTCTCCCTATAAAACAGCCTAAAATTTATAAAAACTTTGTTTTATTTCACAATGGAAAATTAATAAGATCATAGTATTATTAACATTAGTCCTTTCATGCTATTGCACTAATAGATTTTATTGAAAACATTTTAAAGGTATATGTCTATTGTTTCAGTATCAAACTTATTTTCTGTTGTGTGTTTTGTACAATTCTATTCCTGTTCATGTACAATTAACTCCGTAATTGATATTTTGCTTTTAGTTGATGCTTAGAACAATTATTTTGGAATATAATTCAGTCACACATGCTTCAACTGGGCCCAACGTGTAATGTTGGAGCAGAAAAATTCCTGTCACCTAGTGACATTTTAGCCATCATAACAGCATAAAGCAATGCATTACTAATGTGTTTGTGCTGATGCTGGTGCAAACAAACCTACTGTACTGCCAGTTGAATAAAAGTCTGGCACATACAATTATATATAGTAAATAATACATGATAATGATAATAAACAATTATGCTAGTGGTTTATGTGTTTACTGTACTCTATTTTTAATCAATTTTAGAGTATACTCATTCTGCTTATTAACAACAAAAAAAGTTAACTGTAGCTTAGCTACAGGCGGGACCTCCAAGAGGTGTTCCAGAAGACGTTATTATCATAGAAGATGACAGCTCCATATGTGTTATTGCCCCTGACCGTCTTCCAGTGGAACAGCGCGTGAAGATGGAAGACAATGATATCTATCATCCTGATCCTGTGTAGGCCTAGGCTCAAGTGTGTGTTTGCATCTTAATTTTTTAACAAAAAAGTTTAAAAAGTAAAAAATAAATAAATAAATAAACATAAAAAATAAGCCTATGAATAAAAATATAAAGAAAGAAAATATTTTTTTGTACAGATGGACAATGTTTATTTTAACCTGTGTTATTACAAAAGAGTCAAAAAAATTAAAAAGTGTGTGAGGGAAGCCAGGCATGGTGGTTCATGCCTGTATTCCCAGCTATTGGGGAGGCTCTTTTGGGTGGGGATGCTTAAGCCCAGGAGTTTGTGCCACTGCACTCTAACCTGAACAATACAAAGAAATCGCGTCTTTTTTTTTTTTTTTTTTTTTTTTTTTTTTTGAGACGGAGTCTCGCTGTGTCGCCCAGGCTGGAGTGCAGTGGCGGGATCTCAGCTCACTGCAAGCTCCGCCTCCCGGGTTTTTACGCCATTCTCCTGCCTCAGCCTCCCGAGTAGCCGGGACTACAGGCGCCCGCCACCTAGCCCGGCTAGTTTTTCGTATTTTTTAGTAGAGACGGGGTTTCACCGTGTTAGCCAGGATGGTCTTGAACTCCTGACCTCGTGATCCGCCCGTCTCGGCCTCCCAAAGTGCTGGGATTACAGGGTCTTTTTTTTTCTTAAGGTTATAAATGAAAAATGTGACAGAAAGCTAAAATTAATTTGTTATTGAGGAAAGAAAAAATACTTTTTAGTGTAATCTAAATGTACAGTGATGTCCTAGCCTGCACCTTGACTTACCACTCACTCACTGACTCTCCCAGAGCAACTTTCAGTCCCTGAGGCTCCCCTTATGGTATGTGCCCTACTCAGGGGTACCATTTTTAGTCTTTTATATGGTATTCTTACTGTACTATTCTTATATTTAGACATGTTTAGATACATAAATCATTATCATTGCTTTTCAATTGCCTACAGTATTCAGTACAGTAATGTGCTGTACAGGTTTGTAGCCTGGGAGCAACAGGCTACACCATACAGCCTATGTGTGGAGCAGGTTCTACCATCTAGATTCCTGTAAGTACACTTTATGATGTTTGCACAGCAAAATGACCTAAAAACACATCTCATAAGATATACCTGTTGTTAAGTGATGTACAATTGTATTTTAAAACTCTTTCTGTCATACATTGTAATAATTTTTCACTTCATTAAGCATTTTCTCATAACATAGTTTATGTGTGCATAATAAGCAGCCATAATCAATTACAAAAAGTGATTTCTAATTTAAAAGTATTTATTTAAGTGATTTCCAACTGCGGAGGACTCAGGTTGTTTTAAAACTTTTAAAATAAGGGCATATCAATAAATATTATATTATGTATCTTATATAATGTTCCATGTATCTTTAAATTTTTCAAAAGGTTTTAGGAGAAAAATCACTCTAAAGGAAATAATAAATATAATCTTTCAGTATATATATTGCAAAATGGCAATCCAGAAATGCTCTGAAATACATATATAATACATATAAAAATATATAGAGATATATATGTGCATTCACTAATGTATGTAGTATCTGCTCATCTACAGCATCACAACATCAAGGATTAAACTTAAAAAAAATTTTGGCAATTGTTTAGTTGAGAAGTTTATATAATTTTTTAATGTATAATGGCTATTCATAAATTATAGTTCTTAGCCACTTTTTTGTAATTTTTTCTCAATATATTTGCCAAAATGTATTTGACTTCATAATTTATTTTGTTATTTTTTATAAATTTACTTTTAAATGTCAAACTTACCAGTATTTACAATTTTTTTAAGAAGACTTTTGTTTATATTAGACACTGGTCTGTACTTTCTTTTAATTCTTTTATTTTACATTTAACTTTTTATATAAATGGATATAATTAGTTGTGTTAAGTATAAAATTTGAATCTTTGAATTTTTAAAGCAACTAACCAAACATGAAAATTATATTTTCCTGACTGGTTTGCATTTCTACATTAAAAAATTATATAATATGTAAATGCATATATATATAATTTCTTATTTATAATATAAACTCTTACTAATACTAGTAGTAAAATATAATGGTTATTTATAATATAAAATAACATGTATAGCATAAATTATAATATATTACTCTTTTATTACAATACTAGTAAAATGTTCTGCTGTTACATTTAGAAATGTGGGATCTATATTTAATTAGTAATATAGATCTGTGGGACAGTTACATGGTACATGGCATGTGTGGCAGTTTTATCAAGAGAGTATTTATATGTAAAGTGTACAGTCGCCTCCCTGTAGCAGCAGTGCCTTTGTTTCTCTCTGCAGCATTCAAGCTCAGAGCACATTCTTCCTTGGCAGCTCCAGCCAAAGTCTAAGGCGGTTAGCATTCCTACAGCCTGGCCATATCTACCCAATCTCAGACTCTTCTTCAGTCACGTTACATGTTGAGACTTCCCATGAAGCTGGACAAGACTCAGGCTCACACCTCTCTCAGGATCTTTCTCCTCAATCTTTTTCTCCCTTCCCCTTCTCCTTCCATTGGTATACTACTAGCTCCCTAGTCTGAAGGGGTTCCCTGACTCTTCTTGTTCGCTCTTCCCAGCCTTCCACATGTATTTTCTGAATTAATTCCTTGCACTCACTGAATCTTCTTCTCAGAGGTCCTAAACGGAAAGAGTCCACAAGTTCCTTTATTTCACTCGTTTCTCAAGTGAAACGAGTTAATGTTAATGTTATGTTGGCTTCACTAAATGAATTTGGTAGCTTTCCATCTTTCTAATATTCTTTAAAAAATTTCTATTATGAGAATTACGTTTCTCTCAGGTTTTGAAAAAGCAATTAAAACCTTTAGTCTTTGTAAATATTGTTGATTATTTTTGATAATCTTTCTTTTTTGTAGCATTATATAGTTTTGAAAATTACACTTTTCTTGGAATAATTTTGAAGTTCATGTTTGGGTGGATTAATATACCTCTGTGTGGTTGGAAATCACTTAAATACTTTTAAACTTGCAAATCCTTCTTTGTAATTGATTATAACTGATTATTATGCAAACATAAAATATTTTATGAGAAAATGCTTAATGATTTGAAAAATTACTTCAAATATAAGATGAAGTTCATATTACATTTTTCTTAGGTTTTGAAAGAATAATTGAAACATTTATGCTTTGTAAATATTGTTCCTTCTTTTTTATAATGTTTCTTTTCTTATAGGGTTTATGCTTTACATATGGCTATTATATATGACTACAAAATTATTATTTATGTACATATAGATATATTTATACATGCATATATAATAGTGATTTTCTAGCCATATACAAACACACACACACACACACATATATATGTACAGTTTATTTATGGGTAGAGAAATCACTATTTTCTCAGGATTGTTCATATATTATTTTTGTTCACTAATCTTCAGACTATCTATAGTTACATTATCCTTGTTATTAGTCTTGTATATATGCAAATTTGTTTTCTTAAGTTATGATGCACTTGATTTTTAATGTCTAAATTTAATTTTTACTTCTCAATTTACTTTCACTTTTTCTTATATAAGGGAAAATATAGGGTCTCATATTTTTGTATTTGTGCTGATATGTAAAGCTGTGAGAAGATATGCATTATTATTTTTCCTCAGAGCGAAAGAAGGCAAAGTTTTTCTTCCTAAATAGTGGGAAGGCCAGAAACAAATATATGAATCCATATAGAAGGAACTCTGGGTCCAAATTCTAGGGAGAGTACACAGGATAGGAAAAAAAAAAAAAAGCTCTAGAGATAAACTGAAAATTCTTAATGGTGACAACAAGCAAGGCAAGTCAGTGTCTGAACACTAATTTTTAACAATAGCTACTACTTCACAAGATTTATATAATAATAAATACACAAAATTATGCAGATTCTACTCAATTTTTTTATTTGTTTTTGTTCACATAATCACTAATGACATCATTTAACATGTTTTCAATTAATTATCAAAATTTCAAGTGTGTTCACTTCATTTAGCCCACCCTGGACAATAGCATTCTTTCACTTATCCACAGGATCTAATAGTAAATTTTGTTATTTTATCATGTGCTTTCTGAGATAAAAATCTATATGACTTGTGTAGGAAGATTTAAGAAAATTAAATACTGTGAACTGGAAAAGATATTGTGCTTATCTGAAAGTATTTTATAATTAAGCAGAATGCATGTTTAATGTGACAATAATTTATTATAAAGGAATTTATTTCCTTTGTGTTTGTTCTACAAATAGGCTTACTTTTTAAAATACAATTTCTATAAAAATATAAGAGGACTAACAAATGACATTCATCTCATAAGACAAAGAGGAATACTGGCACTATTTTGGTTTATATGTCAAAAAGGTAGGAAAGGAAATAATTATTCCAGAGCACCAGTTCACCTCTAGCTGGCCTGTGCATTCAAGCTGACTGAAACTTTTGAAGCTATTTCAGACACAGTCACATTGGGATATTCTTTGAGTTTTCTTATCCTCCTGGATGCCACTTTTCTTTCATTTCACTTTTGGTTTTTTTGTCTGTGCATTTTAATCCATTTGTGAATATTCCCATATTCTCTGTGCTAGATGCCTTTTTTAAGCAAAATAAAACAAAAGAAATTTGTTCTTAATTTTTATTCTTGGCTAGTACATATTTTTGCCAATAATCCTGAAAAGATAAAAAGGATATATTCAGAAATGTTTACATTTTGAAATATTATTAAACAATTTCAATATTTTTTGATTGCAGATGTCACCTAATGGGTAATAATTATATGCTGGACATAGTAATAGATATTTTTATGCCATAACAATGTTGTGAGTTTGGTATTTTTTGAGTAAATGGACAAAGGCTGGATCTTAGTTGCCCCACTCACTATCTCTGTGACCTAAGGGGAGTCCTTCAAAATTGTGAAACTTCCCTTTCTAAATATCAGAAAGGAAGATTATAATGACATACTTCTTATAAATTTGTTTTGAGAATTGAAAGAGTCAATACAGGTAGAGCACTTAGCAATGCTGCTAAACACAAGGACAACTCCCATCACATTTTAGTTATTTGTTGGTATTAATATTTTCATTTTCACAAGATGAAATAGATTAATAGATGTTGAGTCGTTTATCAAATATCACACAGCTGATCTGAAGTTTCATCAGGTTATAAATCTCTCTCAGCCATGGGTTCAGAGCCAACCTCTCTTTCCCTAAATAGGAACAGTAGTTTCTGGATGAGCAACTTAAGTAATGTAGAATATTCAGAAGATGGGGTGTGATGCAATCATGATCTGAAATACTGGAACATAGGTTTTTATGATAAATGGTGTTTTTTGAAGTTTGCACTTATATCTTCTGAGTTTGAAGGAAGTAGTTAACAATTTATGTTTCTGAAAAATGGTATGGGAATCATGCCAACAGATAGGCAAATCTGGTAAGATAAGAACTGAGAAATATTTACTTGATTTGGGTATTGCAAGTTCACATTTAACCTTAGTGATGTGTGTTACGATGGACACAGAAGCACACCAAGTTCAGTTGTCGATGAGAGATGAAGAATTAGAAACTAGGAGAGAGTATACACAATTCTTTCAACAAGCTCTGTGGTAACTAGAGGGAAAGAGTAGCTAGAGAAAAGTGAGTTTATTATAATAGACTCAGGGTGTTATGTGTGGATTTCTCTTATCCAAAAGACACAACCTATATGTGGCTGTTGTGGATAAGTGATTCTTTGTGGTTTGCCAATTTCAGCATAAATAGACAGAGAGATGGTATCTTTCTCTTTGTAGTTACAATGAGAACCTGTTGATACACTTTTAATTCTGAAGATGAGAATTAAAGGAAAGCTTATTTAATGCAAAACTTCTGCAAACTTGGCATGATTTCTTATTGACTTTTATAATTTAATTTGTGTTATATTAGTAAAAATTTCACATATTCTGCATGGCAAGTATAATTTATTTAAGTAACTTGCATTATCCTCCCTCACTTAAGGCACTATAATACTTCAGTGGTAGTTTAAAAGTGCTGAAATGTATGGCCAGTAATTAAAACATTGTTATAAAGGATTTGTGTTGACACTGTTTTCTTTCATCAATTGTTCATTTACAGAGACCGTATTTTACTCCTAGAGAAAGTGATAAATTTTAGATGGGAGTGGCAAAAGAACTGAAGAACACTGGGGAGAGTATTATATTAATAACTGGAAAAAGAGAAATCTTGATGGAATAACAATATGGAAGCTGTTTCTATTACTCTAAATGTTTGTTTCAAAAGTCTGTTTATGCTGGAGGGTGGAGAAGAGGGATGAATTAGTCAATGTCCTACTACGTTATTGCTATGATCCTAAACTTTTTTTGAATTTTTATTAGTGTGGTTTGGTTTCCTGTCTGACAGAGGAGTCATACCTGCACAAATTGCATTAATGAAAAGGTCTCATTCTCTTGCAACATACCAGTAGCTATTGCTACTTGTTCAGTCCATAAACATTTCAATTTGTTACAGGGATATTACCCTTTGGGCCTTGGAATGCACTTTAAACCTCTCTAGTGTATAGTTTTACTCATGGTATAATTCAGTGGTTTCACTGTGATTACAGTAAATGGTATATTGGGCTAAACCCCAAATACCAAGCAATAAGTTAATAAATTGAATTTTTAAAAAATTTTTTAAATTACCAACTTCTTGGCAATACTATATTTTTTGCTTAAGTAAATAATTCTGATTGACTTATGACCACATGTATTCTCTACCATATTTTGTAAAATATTGTGCAATTTTCCATATATCCGATCAACTTTCTTTCAAAGACCATTCCCCCAGATAGAGGAAAAAATGCTCCAATTCTCAATGAAATCTCTCTCTGTTTTTGCTTAACGTGGTCTCTTTCAGGTGATTACTTAAGGATTTTCCACTTCTTCTAACTTTCAAGATGGTATCTGCATACAGGGAAAAGCACACACATCCTGCAGGCATGGGTAGACTGGTGTGACAGTTAGCCTGTCCTCAGATCCTTGCTTGGTCTTCCAGTGATCTGGTATATTGAATCCTTGTTGCGTAACTAGCCCTTAGTTTGGATCTCCCTAGCACTGCCAGTCTTTTGAGGTTGACTGGCAATATCCAGTCACTTTTTGTTTTGATTTTTTGCTTTCTTTATAGTCTTGTCATACTCCCCCAATTATGATAAGTAAGCACCAACTGCTTTTTAAGGTACTTTCCACTGCAGAGTTTAGTGCTACTGGATTTTCTTTGCTGTGGGAGTAGTCAAGAGAAGTGAAAGATTATTAACTAAGGCCATTTGCCTGGACACTAGGCTCAGTCATTCCTGTTCCTCAGCAAAGGCTCCATGCTGAACACATGGAGTGTTCTTTAAATTGTCTATAATTCGTCTAGGCTGCATCTAGGATTGCTATGTTTGAAGTAATTTTACCACCATGTCTATGAGATTCTATCTAAAGTTGAAAATAAAAACCACTGGGTTTATTTCTAAATATTGTCCTACTATATAGTTATGTGGGGTTTAGGTCATATCTTAAAAAACTTCATCCAAAACTTCATCCAGGGCTCCTCTTAATCTCACCTACTTATATTTAACAACATAATGGTTTGGACTAAGGTAAATAATATGCTTCAAAATAGCATATGCAACTATAACCATGTGCATGAAATGCAACTAGCTTTTTCCCTATTATAAATATTATACTATAGTCTGGATTTATCAATGAGTTGTACGTATATTTTTGAGAGAATGATGAAATGCCATTGGATAATATTTTTAAGTTGCATAGTGCGTAAAACTATAGACTTCATTCAAAACCAATTTTAAGTAAAAGAATTATTTCCTTCAGACTATCGCATTATCAGATTGCATAAAAGCGTGCTTTAATATTATTTTTGTTATAGAGAAATATGTTAAGAGAACATATTTAGTAACCATTGATTAAAGATCATGAACTTAGTGAAGTTATATGATAAGTTATAGATTTTTGTAATAAAAAGATTCAAATAATTTCTCTCTGATAGAAAAATAACTCCAGATATTATGGTTAATTGCCTCAAGGAAATTAACCAGCTATGTAAATTCCTTCCAGTATTCATATGACTGACCATAGAAATCTCTATTTCTTGAATTATCTTTTGGAAATTTTCCTGAATTTTTCATTAAGAAGTTCAATGAAACATTTTATGTATGTTCAACTCAAATATATATGAAACAAATGTTTTCATTATTTTGAAAATATACAGTTGATTTTTTGTTATTTGCAGTAGTTGTATTCTACAAAGTCAGCATGAACACTGAATTAGTGAACCATTGCAACTAGGGGAAAGGCAGGGTTAGCTTCTTGCAAGTCTCTGGTCATAACATTTTCATCAACTGAGAAATATTGTTAGGTATGTTTCTGTATAAAAACACCTTTTTAAATACATATTGTTGATCTGTTAACATTGAAATTACAACCAAGAAAACTATGATTATATGAAACTTATCTAACAAATGTATTTTCTCCATAAGGCACATCACAACCTTCTTGTGCTGAGAAACATGATAGCAATTCAACACTATACGTAGGGCCATTTTCAACAGTGGAATCAGCAAGAGAAAGCACAAAAATATGAAAAAACTGGCACTAAACAGAGCATCTTCTTATTTGAATTCAGCTGGAAATGTGTACATGGAATCATTTCACTTTTTTGCTCTGAATAACCATTGCAGCACCACCAATACTGATTTTGGTGAATATATTTTAGCAAGTAGGCAAAAATTCACAAAAACAGAATCCAAAAATAATGACAATTGGATCTGTATATACACACACTCACATAAACTAAAAACTGTCACATTCAATCCAATTGTCACATTTATTATGAAAGAATAAAGCAAAATAATAAAAAATTCTAAAGCATTTTATAAATAATATGTATTCCCAAAACAAAAGAAGCTGCAATGTTAAAAGGAATTTTGTATTTTAAGATAAATTATTATTTTTTAATATAGTTCAAAAGTACCCACTTTTAAAAGAAAAAAAATGCAACCATTTTTCTCTTCTGCTTAGTAAAATGCATAAAATGCATTTTCACATCTACCTATGAAATGAAAAATGGGGTTGTCTGAGTCATTTTATCAACATGATTCTCTAAGTAATCTTATCTATGTTGGTACATAATGACAGATGGAAATGCTTTGGCTTTGCTGGTAGTGAGTTTGCACCAGGGAAACATACAGGCTTCCTTTGTGTAAAAGCTATGAGTATTTCTGTGTAGAAGCAAGGCTAAGAATACTTTACAAGAAGGAAGCAGTTAAAGACTCACCTAATGTTGGTGTGATATACAGATAATGCATCAGAGAGTGTTTATGAAAAAAGGGACGTGCTTGCCACATAACATTTTAACTGAGACTATGTATCCACTGGAACACTAGCTCATAATTTAATTTCAAAATTTTATATTGATTTGTAAAATATTTCTGAGCTAGAAAAGCAAAGGAAGAGTAACATGGATTCAATAGAGGCTTTTTTTTTTTTTTTATTGCCAGAAGTGTTTGAAGAAAACTTTTTCAACCCACAATATTCTTGACCACCCAAGATGACTACATAACTCCTTAGTTATACCTGACCCTTTACCATTAGTGCATAGCAAGTTTCCCACAACACTCTTTTTTTGAGTGAGCAACTAGAGAATTATACGGAGACTGATTTTTTTTTAAATGAAAAAGACGAGAAGCAACAATTAGTCTAGCTTGACAGAAATATATTTTTCTTTTGCTCATTGTTGGGCCATATCCTAAAAGTGTGCTAAGCCTAGTGAAATTGAAATATGCCCTGAGAGACCGTAGAAATCTCAATGAGAGGCAGTGGAGTTACCCACGTGTGAAGTTTTGAGAAATTTTTCAGATTTTATAGCTTCCTATAGAAAACAATAAAGTTCTTATTAAAGTCCAACCATTTAGATGGAAAGCAGGCAAGTGTTGTCTCTTTTGTTCCCAAGAAGTCTGTGCTGAATTCAAGGTGGTTAAGGCACGTCTGTGGGTCCCCACTAATCCCTTGGGATAAAGGATCCCATGCAGATTTCTCTCATATGCTAGCTTCTCTTTTCAACCTTGGTATATAACCAAGCAGTAGGCAATATACAAGATAGAACTCTCTGCTTTACAGACCCTTCTTAAGTGTGTGTCACAATGAGAAGCATGAAGTAAAACAGAGCAAAGCAGCTCTTTAATACCTTGGTATTTAGCTCTTTCATTTTCTTAAACAAGGTTTAAGTGAGACTGACATAAAAACAAAGCAACAAAACATGTTAGGACCATAAGTAAAACAGTGTATTTAAGTAATATAAGCTAGTATCACTATCTTAAAAAAATCCAAAATACATATTTTTCAATTCCAATTTTATGCTACTAGTGTCAGATGCTATATTACTTGGAACGTTATAGAGAGATTTGTATATCTAGTCCCACCCCTCTCTGAGTTAACAATTTAAGTTGGATCAGGAGACACAGAGAGGGAAAAAGAGAGAGAGAAAGAGAGGGGTGTGTGTGTGTGTGTGTGTGTGTGTGTGTGTGTGTGTGTGAGATATCATATATACCAACAGTGGAGTTGAAAAATTGAGAGATCAGAAAATTAAATTCCATCTTTAAACTAAAAGGAAATCTGTCTAATGAGAGATGAATGAAGCCCCCAAAAGGTTTTTTTAATGAGTATTACTCATTTTATTTTTCCTCTGTTATTTTATTCTCTCTTTAGCGTCTATCCCTCTCATTTCTTTCTTTCCATTTCATGTAGATACACAGCAGTGGATCAGTGTATTTTTCCCAAAGTTTACTTTCACAAAAAGTAAATAAAAATTTGAAAACTACACAGATTGTCGGATTAAAATTTAAAGGTTGTTAAAATACTGCAAAGACTACCTATGTGGAAAGTTTAAAGAATAGATGTTGTTTATCAGAGATAGAAAAGATGACGAGTAACTCCACCATTCTATGGGTACTTCATTTTAGGTCAATGGCAAACATTTTCTACATTTTAATGGCAGCATAACAAGGAAGATGTCTAAGGAATTTTACTCAACAGTGTGGAGTAATAGCCAGGTGTATTGAAATAGTCTCTTTTTATTTGTTTAATATGAATACTCAACTTGTGCCTTTTTTTCTTTCTTGTCTTTGTAAGTATAGATACTCGCAGGGGCCTTCCTTCTCACTATTCCCCTCCCATTTTCCCCTTCCCACTGTATTCTTTCCTTAGTTTTTCCTTCTTTCTATTCTGGGGATTGAGAATTTGACAAATGAAATATGAAAATGTAGTTTTTGAAGAAAGAACAAATGTTCTTCTCCAACCAAGAAGAAATCAAGTTTTTGGTTTGCGGGTTGGCAGGTGGTTAACTGACCATGAGATGCTGATGGGCAAGGTCAAGGGGAGACTAAGCCTGGAGAGTCACCCCTGAGAGGGAAACCACTTCTCAGTAGCTCACTACTCACATGATGAGTAGGCAACAGAAACTCCTAAAGTTCCCAGAAGTCTATCTGAGCACAGCATTCATCAGCCAAAAGTCCTTTGTTGAGTATGAATATGGCTTCGCTCTCTTCTATAGATGGTGACTAGATCTTCTCTCTCTCATTCTTTCTCTCTTCCCCGCTCTCTACCACTTCTTTTTAAATTTTCTTTCTCTCTGACCTAAACTGATGCCTAGGTGAAAGCTTTGACTCTCTTGTGCCACATTTATTCTGCTACCTCATACTTTTACTCATAAAGTCAGTTTTGTATGGTGTTCAGCAGAACAACAGCGAGATTGATCCAAGTAAATTAGAATATCCAGAGATCACTCTGAGAAATTTAAATTACTACTTTCATAAATAGTTAAAAGAATAAACTGTTGAGGAACTTGAACATCTCTTCTTACGTAATTTTTTCAACATCAGAAAGTGAACTTGTATATGAAAGTATAAATTCGACAACTCCCAGAATTCCTTTAACTCTATGATTTCATGGACATGGATTTGATATGGACAGGCGGGTAAGGAAATCCTAGGTAGAAAAGGGCAGGGTCCCTGGTGAGGGTTCCACCCTCAAGTCTGGATTTGTGGCCCTAAATGAGAACTTCACATCCCTGTTTTCCTGCCCAAATGTTGCCTTTGTACCTTCCACACTCCCCACCCTGTAAACATATAAACCCCAAGTTCCACTGGCAGAGGAACAGAGTAGCATGGCAGAGAAGGAGAGAAGAGAAGAAGCATCTGAAAATTGACAGGAGAAGAGGCAACTGAACACCAGAGACTACAGTCAGAAAGGAGTTCCTCTGCGGATGGTCAGAGAGAATTTCATCCAGGGATGACTGAACTCCAGGGCAAGATTATTTTCCCACTCCATCCCCTTTCCAGCTCCTCAGCCTGCTGAGAGCCACTTCCACCACTCAATAAATCTCTGCATTCACCATCCTTCAGGTTCATGTGACCTGATTCTTCCTGGATGCTAGACAAGAACCTGGTTACCAGAGGGCAGGGAGTAAAAGGATGTCACTCTGACCCTCCACTGAGCTGGTTAACACTTAGCTGTCCATGGACAGAAAATGCTAAAAAACAATGTTTATAACACTTGCCTTCTGGGGCTTCAGAGGTCATGTGCAATCCCTAGATGCTGCCATGGCTGGTATAAGGTTTGTTTCTACCATCGCCCAAAGGCATTCGCCCCAGCTCCTCCACCTGCTCAACTGCATGTTCACCCTTCCAGAAAGGGTTTGAGCCACTCCGTCTCAAGTCCCTCAAGGGTGTCAAGGGAACTCTTCCATCTCAGACTCTAAACTAATACCATTCAACATAAAATTTCAACAATATAAGATTCATCTACCATGAAACATGTATCTGTAATGAATATGAATTAGTTGAGATTGCCTGAGTGGTCACTTTCTCATTTGCATCCAAAAAAATTTGTATGCTTTTAAACTTCAAAATAATTATGTGTTAATTCCTCATTTTTCTAGCAAATTCTTGGATGATGTTTATGTCCTTTTATGTTTGAAAGGTATAACCACAGATTTGAGATAAAATAAGATAGTACATCTAGTTGTAAGCCTATATAAAAGTACATTAAAAGCCACAGGAACATATTTGAGTAGATAAGGGCAAGCCTGGAAAGAAGAACATTTAAGCTTTCATCCCAATTTGACCTTCAATTACAAAGACATATGCAACTTTGAAATTGTTTTCCATGATAGTAAAATAATAGATACACTGCAAATGTCTATATATTTGATATCTTATTTAATTTATAAAATATCTTTGAATATCTTTAAAACTGATTATTAAAATATGAAGTTTTAACTCAAATGCTGTAATTTTCTTTCACTTTAATATACCCTTTCTTGTTCCAGACACTGTGTTCTTTATAAAAGTCTTTATTATACAGTTGTTGAATAATTACTTTTATAAATAGTCTCTCATTTATTTCCGAAATGCAGGTATTTTTTTCTCCTTTTTGTATTATTGATGAGGAGACTAGGGCTTAGAGTCAGACTAGTTACTGTTGTGGGTTGAATTGTGATCTCAAAGAGATACGTTGAAATCCTAATCTCTGGTAACTGTGAATTGAACCTTATTTTAAAGTAGGACCTTTGAAGATGTGATCATATAAGAATGTGGTCATTTTGGATTCTGGTGGGCTCTGATCCAATACCACCAAAGTCCTTATAAGAAGTGAAGAAGCACAGATACACACACGCATGCACACACACACACACACACACACACATACACATGAGTCGACTATGTGAAGATGGAGCCAATGATTGGAGTGATGAGTCTACAAGTAAAGGGAAGTTAAGGATTTCCAAAAACTACCAGAAACTGGGAAGGAGGCATGAAACTGATTCTCCTTCAGTGCCTTCAGAAGAAGCTGACATAGCTAACACTTTGATTTCAGACTTTAGTCTCCAGAACTGTGATAAAATAAATTTCTGTTGTTTTAAGCTACTCAGTTTGTGGTACTTTGTTATGGCAGTCCCAGATAACTAATACAATTACCAAAGTCACTGCAAAGCTAAAGTTTGAGTTTCCTATATCCTTGCCATCTACCAGACTAGTGATAGAATCAAAACTAGTAACATAATTTTGAGGAAGAATATATTTTTGTATACTAGCTTCATATATATTTCCACTATTGGAAAATATTGTGCAAAAAAGAGGCATTTAGTCATGTTTATCAAATATTATTTGAATTAAGCCATTTATTATGCTACATACAAAGTTGAAAGGAATACTTCTATGTCATCGTTATTCTATTTTTAGGTGCTAATTGAAGGATCCAGAGTTTTAAAATCATGTTTCTTTGAATATGTTTTTTTCCCTTAGAATATATAACAGGTTGAGATTTTAAATCTAAACACATTGATTTTGCATTTATCGCTTTCTTCTTAGACTTGTAAAGTTTTGAAGAATTATGTGATTGGAAGGATATACAGAATTAATTACAAAGCCTATAATTTTTTAGATGAAAAAATGGAAACTCTCCAACATGTCAAATTGGAGAAAGAGATGGTCGTGATTCTCATTCTCTTTCAAGCACACAACATTCTTTGGATTGACTTCCATAACTAGAACGTGGAAACCTCTTAAGTGGTCTGGATTTAATTTGTAGGTACTTTTGCTTATAATTTTAATGTAAGATCTGAGATTAAGAGGAATATTAGTTACAAAGTCCAGAAAACTGAGATGTTTTAATGAAAATGTACCTGTGTTGTTTTGTGGGGGGTTGTTTTTGTGTTATGATCTGATTTTCCCCTGACAAATCATAGTTTTATTAACTTAGAAGAAAAATTCTTCTCCTTTCCTTTGTAGGTTCTGGGAAATAAACATGAATCTATCATTTGAGTCATCATTATTGCTAGAGTTCCAATTATTTAAACAACTTTTATACCTAACACAAATGCAAACATTACGAAAATAATGAAGACCTCTAATTAACCAATTTGGGGCTTCAGTACTTAAGACAGAATCGAGATATTAATAGGGTTTACATTCCTCACCAAAGTTTGTCTTGAAACATAAAACTGTTTTTAAGAGTCAAGAACAACCTCAAATATGTTTAACATATATAAGCATTAGTCTTCCATTCATGTTACTTTAACAAAGACACAGAATACAAACAAGGTCACTTCCTTGCCTTCACTAGACATGAACTAGAAAAGAACTAAGCCCCAAAGCTGACAGCTATGGAAAATCTGCCAATCAGTTTAAAGGTCAATAAAAAAGTTAATTACATTTTTTAGCATGAGAAAAAAAGTATACAATGTTCCTAACACACAATAAATTTTAACATTAGCAACTGTACCTGAATTTTCAGAATCTACTATGAATTCTAAAGAAAAATTACAAGGTTGTTGCAATAAACAATTTCAATTTCTTAGAAATTTGGTGCAATAAACAATTTCAATTTCTTAAAAACAATAAAAAATTTCTATTCTTAGAAATTGTTTAAGAAAGAATCAAGTGATTTAACAACAAATTTATTATTTCATCTATGAAATGCTCTTTGTATATTGGCATTGCTGTGAATTTCAATACTCATAGTGAGTGTCATCAAGATGTTACCATTTTCCCTTACTTACTTTTAAATACCATATTCCTAAGGGGCAGGATCAGAAGAACATCTTGCATTTCTAATCTTAATATTTTATATAAAAGAAACCACTTTAATTCCCCCCAGAGCACTTAACAGAATAATAAAGGATATCCTGTATCGTCTTTTACTGTTGCAGTTACATGCAATTTATCTACAGATGTGTAGGACAAACCTTTCTTTAAAAAACAAAATGAAAGAAAACATGCCAGAATTCTAAAATATCTAGACAAAACACAATTTTATTGTATAGAGCCACATTTCTTTGTCTAAAAACAGATGATAGGAACAACCCTTGATAGTGACTGATCATAAAAAGAATCCCCAGGAGCATGGAGACACTATAAAAAGATCTAGAAGGAAGTCATTATGCCGTTGAGGGAATAAGAAACTTAAGTCAGAGAGTTGTGAAATGTTCTCATTACAGGTCATCTTGGTAATTATCTGACATCTACAGACAGAGTCACTTCTTAATCAAAAGAATGAATCATTACTGATATTGATTCAGACCAACATGTTTGAAATAATGAGTTAAGTAACTTAAGTATAAATGTAAAGATAATTCCAACAACTTCTTTGCTAAAGTTTTGTACTACATAATAAAGAAATATATTGTTATTTTTAATGGTTACATTAAAAGTAACCATAACTGGCCGGGCGCGGTGGCTCAAGCCTGTAATCCCAGCACTTTGGGAGGCCGAGGCGGGCGGATCACGAGGTCAGGAGACCGAGACCATCCTGGCGAACATGGTGAAACCCCGTCTCTACTAAAAATACAAAAAGAAATTAGCCGGGCGTGGTGGCGGGCGCCTGTAGTCCCAGCTACTCCGGAGGCTGAGGCAGGAGAATGGCGTGAACCCGGGAGGCGGAGCTTGCAGTGAGCCGAGATCGCGCCACTGCACTCCAGTCTGGGCGACAGAGCGAGACTCCGTCTCAAAAAAAAAAAAAAAAAAAAAAAAAAGTAACCATAACTGAAAATAAAATTTTAGTAGTATAATCTGTATATTACAACTTAAATATAATTAAGATTGCTAATATTTATAATGCCACTGACATGGATTATTTATTATCAAGCAGGCCAAATAATTACTTTCTTTAATAATAATAAAATCACTTATATAGAATTTCATTGGATAGAGGAACACTTTGAAGTTTTAAAATAACAATTTTCGGAACAAAGAGGCTATATTATAATAAATGACTAGCCAGTTTAGCAAAGAGAAGTATAACTAAATCTAAATTATATTAAACTGAATTTAACTACAGTTGAGCCCTGATAAGTTTTGAGGCTATTATAGACGTAATCTGTAGGCAGCACACTCTTTGTCAAACTGAAATTAAAGACAAGGAGGAGAGTTGTAGATGCAACACATGGTAAAGAGAATGAATAATTAGCCATTAAACAAGCAAACAAAAAAAACCATAATCAGTGGAGAGCTGCTGTAAGATGTGGATCAAACTATGGCAAGTGGCTTCCTTTCCATGATCAAATTGCTGTTAGTGGTGACAAAAGCGTAACAGAGAGGAACTTCTAGAAAACTAAGTCTATTGCGCACAGTCTCTTAGGGTTATATAGTGAATTAAAACAAAACAACCTTAGTGAGTGCTTAACGGTACAAGCAGTTAAAGGAAAAAAACAAAAAGAAAGAAAGAAAGAAAAAAATGGCGTCACTCTACTGAACAAAGGACCCACCTGAGACTCCATTATGCTCAGGATTCAAATTGAACCCGAGAATATTTAATAGCTATATTTTCATTAAAAGGAAATTTCCACACCCTCCATTTTCCTTCTATTATCAGAGTAGTAAACACGTTTGGTTCTTAGAGTCCAAATATCTGTATTAGATTCCTGGCACCATCAGTTATTAGCTATGTGATTGGGGGAAACTATCTGCAACTCGATATCATTCTCTGTAAAATAGAAGTAATGATCATACCTATTGTTTAGTGTTTTTCAGATGAACAAGTGAACTAAATACTCAAAAATGTGAATCATCATCAATAGAAAAAAATCACCATTTCTTCATCTGGGAACCAATAAATATACTATATTATGTGAATCTCCTCAAATTATAATTCACAGAGTAATTCCCATTTGATTTTTGGGTAATGTTTATAAGAAGACAATGTTGAATAATGTATAAAAATAAAATATTTGTGCAATAGCTAACCTTGAGCTATTTCAGCTAGGCACTTAATATAGTATAAAATCAGGCTATGGTGAAACAAAATGGGCCAGAAACACTTTCAGAAATAAATAGAATGTGGTGCTTGTTTTTTCACAAACTGATGTCAACACAGTACTCAGAAGGGCTTCTTGAAATTTTTTGTGACAAATGTGTTTTTAACAGAGCTTACATTAGACACTTTTTTATAAAAGAAAACTGTTATGACCTGTCAGGTAAATAATGCATAATTACTGCTGCAAATTCTTGTAAATAATTTCCTGAAGATTCTTATTTATTGTACTGTAAAACATATTATGTTACATATCTGTATATTATCTTTCATATTGTTTTTTCCATTTTAGGATTTTTATGAGTCTGGATTATTGCAAACCCATATTAAATATCAGGATAAAATTGGAAAACCCAGCCTAATTAACTTTAAAGAGATAATTTTCTGAATATTTCCCCAAATGCAGATGTTTATTTTCTTTTAAGTAAAACGCTGCAGATACAGAGACTTATTTTTATTAAGATATATTATACTGTTAGAAATAATCTGTAAGTTTAAAATATTTAAGGAAGTGAAACTGAAACCACTTTTGCAAAGTTTATAACAGTGAGAAAATTATGACAGGAAAGAGATCTGAATTAATTGACTCTATCTTGCTTTTACCTCCAAACTGCCCTTCTTCAATTCTGTTACATATCTGTATATGTCGTAGGTTGAACTAAATTTGGGAAGAATTTAATTTGCAGGTTAACTTTGAAACAAAGATGATAACAGCCCCTCCTCAAAGGAAACACCTTCCTTGTTTGGGTACCACCTTTTTAAAGCCAACAAAGTAGCCATGAGATTAGAAATTATGGCTCAGGAGTCATGCAGGAAGAGGCCACAAGATTCCTAACCTCCACAATTACTCCTGTGGATAGCATCACTGTTGTGAAAACCTAAGACTGTTGTTTGTGGTATTTTTTCGAACCTATATTCTAATGGATCAGCTGGCACCTCCCTGATCAGTACACTGGCTCATCTGTTCCTGTGACCGCCTCCCAGGAATTGACTCAGGACGAGAGGACAGCTTCAAATCCCTGTGATTCCATCCCTAACCCAACCAATCAGCATCCACTAGTCCCTTACATGCCAAGCTGTCTTAAAAAAAAAAAAAAAAAAAAAAAAAAAAAAAAAAGCATCTGAATTTTGGAGGAAACTAAATTGAGGCAGATCTTACTATAAATCTGGTATCCTGTTTAGCTGGCTTTACATCTATTAAACTCTTTCTCTGTCGTGATTCCTCTGTCTTGATAAATCGGCTCTATCTGGGCAGTGGGCAAGATGAACCCATTGGGCATTTACAAAAAGACTTTTTAAAGGGTTAGTATATATTATTTGGGGGAAAGTCTCATGCTCTTTCCCTGAATATATGGGTAAAATGGTGAATTTTTGAGGAAATGCAACGTGATTTAACAAGACATCCATAAAAATCTGAAAAACGAAGACTTTCCAGCTAGCTTTGAAATGACATATTTCACAGGTGGGATAATAAGAATTGAGGCCAGAATAGATGGTCTAACTTTCAAATTACACCATTGTACCTCAAGGGCAGAAAAGGATAAGGCTTAGGACTATAAACACATGAGCTTTTCTTCTCCCTCCCATCTAAGTATTTGCTAATTACAGAGATCCATGTGCAAACTTGTATCTTAAACTATAGAAGCCTGCCCTTGCTTCTGAGCTTCTGCCTGCTTATACAACTTGCAATTAGTCACAATGGATCCTTAACTCAGATTTGATGTAGATGAACAGTGTATCTTCACCATATTTAAGTTTTTATGTTCATTTGAAATATGTGAAACTGTATTTTACAGTCTTTCTAATCTTAGCAAAGATAAGTATGATCGGATGCTATTGAAAAGCAGTCTTTTGCTGTCAGCATATCTGGAATCTAATCCCAGCTCTATAACTTTTCACACTGTGGGAAGTGGATTGGGTGAGTTAATCTCTATGCATCAGTTCCATAATCCTAAAATGAGGATGTGAATTGGTAATTTATCGTGTTGTTAGAGCTTCAAACAAGCTTCTAGACTTCGTTTGCATTCCCAAATGTAAAGAGGTTAAAAGTTGTTACTCCTATTCCTACAACAGAAATGTAACACATTGAAAATCAGCAACTCTTCTTAGGCCCATTAGAGAATTGAAGTCATGGGGAAAATTGCTGCCATGTGAACTGGAGAAACAGACAGGCATATAGGGAGAATCACAGTTTACCAAGGACAGAATCCCACTTCATCTGTAAAGACACTTTTAATTGTAATGATGAGCTGCTAGAGGATCAGTGTGGAGGACCTGAGAGTTAAAAACTGTGAGAGGCTCTAGTTTTAGGGAGTCCTTCACACTTAGTTCTGAGTTTTCTTCCAGTGACCCAACTAGAGTCTTTCCACTAAAGATCAGAGACAAACTTCTTGCAATTCTGGTGTGGGGGGATGGAGGGTTGGTGACTAATCATTTCTGAATATACCCAGAGCTATCTGTTCTCTTTGACAAAGCCTGCCCTCAAGAGAAACTATTTTACCTAATGCCTAAATGACTAGGATGCTACTCAAGCCCCACTAACATGAAGAAAGAGATATACCAACTCAGACTCACTAAAAGAGTGAGACCTAATTACACAAGTATAGAAGATTTTACCTCCGCCTATACCAGATCAACCCAACAGGGCTCCTATATAATAGCAGGGAATTACAGGTAAAAAGAACTGAAATACTGGAGTCTCTTTAAGGAGGTTCAAGGAAAATCCAAAGACAACAGAGAAGACAGAAACAAATACAGAAGAGGAAATTTTAGCTTCTAATACTACAGCTACAGCACACATTGAGCACAGTCTAACTCTTAGCCAAATAAACAGAAAACCTCACACTAAAGAAATATTTACCTCACTTTCTTTTACACAATACATCATGTTTACCTTTCCACAAAAAATTACAAGTCATGATAAAAGACAAAAAAAAATCCCACAGTTTAAAGAGATAAAGTAAGCATCAGGACCGGACTTGTATGGGAGAAATGTTGATATTATTAAACAGAGAATTTAGAATAACTATGATTAATATGCTAAGGGCTCTAATGGAAAAAGTAAATAACATACAAGAGAATAAGTAGATTAAAAGAGACATGGAAATGCTAAAAAAAAAAAAAAGTCTAAAAAAGTCTTAAAAGGAACTGCTATAAATCAAAAACACTGTGATAGAAATAAAGAATGCTTTTGATGGGCTCACCAGTAGACTGAACACAGCTGGGGAAAGAATCAGTGAGCTTGAATAAATATCAACAGAAATTTTCAAAACTGAAATGCAAAAATAATAAAAAATAAAAAAGATGAAACTGAATATCAAAGAATTGTGGGACAATTAAAAAAGGTATAACATATAGGTAAAAGGAACCAGAAGAAGGGACAGAAGTAAACAGAGGAAAAACAATTTATACCAAAACATATTATATTCAAACTGAAGAAAATTAGAGGCAAAGAGAAAATCTTTAAAGAAACCAGAATAAAAACACCTTACCGATAGAGAAATAAAAATAAGTATTACATTAGGCTTCTTTTCAGAAATCATGCAAGCAGGAAGAGAGTGGAATAAAATATTGAATGTATTCAAAGAAAAACAAACATAGAATTCCATATCTAGTGAAATTATCATTCGAAAGAGAGAAACAAGAAACAACTGGAGAAGGAACTTTCTCCAAAAAACAAATAAGCTTCTACAAATATAAAGTGTATGTCAAATATGTGGTATAATTCTGAATTATTGCTTCATAAATGGTAGCTGTTTCAATAACCAATGAGAAAAAGTAATTATGCTCTGAGTATTCACGGGCAAATAATGCACTGTGCATATTTTCATAATTTTTACTTAAACCTTATTAAACTTCACAGTTAAGTAAACTGAAATTTAAAAATTTTAATCTCAAGTGTAAGTAAACAACATTTCAATAAACAACAAAAAAACTCAAAGGAAATACCAGTTTCATAAGGAAGAGAGATAACTCATGAACTTGAGAGTAAAAGGCATTTAGTTGATATAAATTAAATAACTAGTTGATAAACTATATTTAGAGGTTCTTTATTTATTTATTTATTTATTTATTTTTATTATACTTTAAGTTCTAGGGTACATGTGCACAACGTGCAGGTTTGTTACATATGTATACATGTGCCATGTTGGTGTGCTGCACCCATTAACTCACCATTTACATTAGGTGTATCTCCTAATGCTATCCCTCCCCCCTTCCCCCACCCCACTACAGGCCCCAGTGTGTGATGTTCCCCTTCCTGTGTCCAAGTGATCTCATTGTTCAATTCCCACCTATGAGTGAGAACATGCAGTGTTTGGTTTTCTGTTCTTGCGATAGTTTGCTGAGAAAGATGGTTTCCAGCTGCATCCATGTCCCTGCAAAGGACACAAACTCATCCTTTTTTATGGCTGCACAGTATTCCATGGTGGATATGTGCCACATTTTCTTTTTTTTTTTTTTTCTGCTCATTCATTTTCTTTCTTTTTATTATTATTATTATTATTATACTTTAAGTTCTAGGGTACATGTGCATAACGTGCGGGTTTGTTACATATGTATACTTGTGCCATGTTGGTGTGCTGCACCCATCAAGTCGTCATTTACATCAGGTATAACTCCCAATGCAATCCTTCCCCCCTCCCCCCTCCCCATGATGGGCCCCAGTGTGTGATGTTCCCCTTCCCGAGTCCAAGAGATCTCATTGTTCAGTTCCCACCTATGAGTGAGAACATGCGGTGTTTAGAGGTTCTAAAACTTAATGATTAATGCTATATTTAAATAATTTTGGAGTAGAGCTATACATAGGAAGGTGAATATTTTTGCAAAATTCCCATCAATTGACAGAAAAATAATATAATTTCAATTATGTTAAATCTGGCTGCACATTCAATGCCTTGCCATCACTTTCTGGTCTTTTCAACCCTGGATCTTCAACTGAACTACAAAATTTTTTAAAAAACTGATTTGAGTAACATATCTCAGTTATCCCAAGAATGATGCAATTCTAGATGTGTGGGAAAGAAATTAATTTATTACGTACAGTGCATGTCTTGGGGCACTTGGGTTTAATTTTCTCAAGGTAACTTAGTTGAAAGGCCATGCTCAGACCACTGAATCAGAGTCTCTGGAAATACGATCCAGCCACCATGTGTTTGTTAATGTGTTGTGTTTTTTTTGTTTTGGATTCATGTAGGTTTTATAAGCTTTTCATATGGAAAATCACAGATTCATAGTATTTTTTTTTAATATGACAGCTAACAGAAGAGATTAACAGATATAAGACAGAAGTAAATAATTTACTAAACTAGGAAATTGGAAATCTGATTCCACAGATGTCTATGAGGACAAGTCCTTAGTTATGAGGAGAAAATGATAGACAAAATAATTTAATTCACAATTTTATTTAGAATCAGTATTAAATATAACAATCCTTTTGTCATGTTGATATTGTTGCACAATGAACTGGAAGAGTCCAAAATTTTCCTTTTCAGGAAACTAACTGCTACAAAACAAACAAACAAACAAACAAACAAACAAACAAAAAAAGGCCAAAATGTTTGCAGCACAGACATTTATTCAGTTACTTAATACACATATTTAAAGAGGCCTTATTCAGAAAGCGTTGCAATTGTCTGAATAGCATGTGATCTTGTGAGACAGAATAAGAGCAAACAAAGACATAAAGAGTGAGACCTGATAATATCCTGCGATATTCACATGGGCATTCTAATGCACAACTTGGCATAGATCTTAGGGTAGCAAGAAAGTTAAGGCTTCACCTCTTGAATCCAAATGGGAAGGACTATCTAGCTGTCGGCTCTCTGTGATAATCCAATGAAAGCCACTGATTTCTCACTAGAGAAAAGCAACTACACACTACATTTTGTGCGCTAACTAGGGTTTCACTGAGTCATTCAAATCCACTTATGGGCTTTGCCCAAAAGAATCCTGCTATTTATTATTTCCAGATAATAAATTATTCAGAATATTTGCTTTGTTTCTGAATTATCACTATTATTTTAAGGTTGTTGGACATTTTGGATCACATTTACTAGTTATTAGCATGAAAATTTAAGAACATAAACACACAGATCCCCTTTTACGTAATCGAACATTTCTTAAGCACTTATATATGGTATTTTTCTAAATACTTTAAAATAAACATCTGTGTTTAATTTCTAAGTTTCTTTCCTTCACAAGAATTTTCAAAATTCTGTGTATTTTATCAGTTAAGTAAACAAATTATGATAAACTAAGTTGAATTTATCTGCCTGACATAAATATCAAACTGCAGGAAAATTTTGATTTGTTATCTGGTCCCACATGGACATAAAATTTATACTAATTTTTATATTAATTTGAGGCTTTGTGCATAAATGTTTTGTTATAATTACTCAAAATGACTGTTTATAGAAATGGATTTCCACCCATTCTTTTATGCAGTTTAAACTGTAGAATTTTGCTTTTTTATGTAAGTAGAGCATAACTTTTTTTTTTAAACAATTATTCTTTTGAAAGATTTTTTTGAATGAAGTGAAATGTGGGGAGACTTAGTTATCAAGTATCTTTAAGACAAGGTCTCCTGTAATTTTTAGCAGTTTTATCAGTTAGCAGAAATTGCATGGTTAGTACAGGAAAGTCAGTTTTAAAAATTCCAACAAACTCCGTAGATGGAGAAGATATGCTTTCCAGAGTTGCAACATTATTTTTTCTAAAATGTTGTATTTTCCACACAAAAAAATATGAGGTAGATAAAAACACAACAATATGTAACCCACATACTGGAAAAAAAAAAAATCAAAAATGACCCTGAGGGCACAGGTATTGAATTTACTATATAAAGAATTTAAATCGGCTATTAAATATCCATTCACAAACCTATAGAAAACAATCTGGAGCACAATTTTGTATTTCTCATAGTCAGGTTGACAAATTGTAAAGAGTAATTTCTTGTGTACTCACTTCTTCTAGATTATGTTCTGCATATAAAAGTATTTTGGTACATCACTCTTTTCTTTTATCTGATAGCAAAAAACAACTGCATAAAGCAATAATTATAAAATGTGTTGAACTTCTAATGTGTAGATATATAATTTGTGTGTCAATAATAATAAAATAAAATGAGAAGGTCTGTATTCCTATAAATCAATTCACCAGACTAATCAAAGTTATTCTTTGTTAGGAATAATTTTATGTTCAATAAATATTTGAGACGTTTTTTAGACTTTTTTTCCCCCTACTAATAAGAAGCTACATTTTCCAAAAGGAAAACCAACTTAAACTTTAACAGATTTGAAATAAGCAAAAAAATCGGACACCTCATAGCTTGAGTAGGTTTAATTTGGAAAAACATATTTTCCAATATCTACTTTTAATGGCTTCCCTAAAATAAATACTTAAAAAAAAACTCTATAAATTCTATTATCTGTAAACCAGTGCTCATTCTATTGAACAAAAGAGATATTTTATCCATGTTTAGTTAGTGAAGGGAATATTAAAGAATCAATTTAATACTCAAAATGTTATTCTAAGGCAACTATGCCAAGATTTATCAATGAGATAGATATCTTTTTTAATAGTAATCGTGTAACTTATTCTACAGATTTTGAGAAAAGCATTTATTCTAAAGTACCTATCTTTCTCAGAAGATCATTTCAATTCATTTGTCAAACATTTACTGAGTGTCTTACATATACACTCCTGTGCTACGTGCTTATAATATTAACATTTATAAAACATTAAACTTGCTTACAAAAACAACAGTTTATTTGCATGTATATAGTGAGTATCACTTATAATCAGAATTCATTAAAAAGCTTCCACTTCTTTTTAGGAGATTAGGGAGGTACTCAAACATATGGTAAATTTGGAAAGTGGGTAGTAATTTTTTCCTTCATCATAGATTATGTAAAACCAGGAGAGGTATTAGAAATAGAAGTAACTTCTTACATATAATGTATAGATATGCTACAATTTGGCAACTTTCTTGTTTTATCATTTGGGTATCACTTATGAGTCAGATAAAAAACTAAATTTATTTAACACTTATTAATATGCCAGTTTGTTTCCAAAACAATTTCCAAATAAATAAATAGCATCATTTTATTTATGAGGTAAAAGTTATTGACTCCAATTCCAGTTCTCTTTCAATTAAATCATGTTGATTCACAGAGGACTGTGGAAGGGCGTGCTCAACCAGGAGCAATAAATAAATCTGTGTTTCCATGAAGCAGTGTCCAGACTGCTTGTAGAAGTAGAGTGGAAGGATAGAGAAAATAGAGTCTGACTTCCTGCATGTAAATTCTGACTTACTCTTTGTATTTTTTCTATGCTCTGTAACAAACTATCACATAATGGCTTAAAAACATTAATCCATTAGCTCAAGTTATATAAAGTCAGTAGTCTAGGCACTACATGACTGAACTCTGCTCAGCTTCCTTTAGCCTGAAATCAAGGTGTCAGCAGGACTGTTTTTGTCTGCAGTCTCCTAGGAATAGTCCACTTCTGAATTAAATCAACTTATTGGCAAAATTCAGTTCCTTGTGGTTGTAGGACTGAGATCCCCATTTACTTGCTAGCTATCTACTGTGGATCACTCTCAGTTCACAGAGGATACTCTAGAATGCTTGCTACATGACACCTTCCATGTTCAAAGCCAACAGAGGAGAATTTTTTTCTCTCCTGGCGAATGCTTCATGAATCTACTCCCTCTGACTTTAAGTCTTTGGCTCCAGAAGAAGACTTGGAAGGACACACCTCATTAAGTTAGACTGACTAAAGATGATCTATCTTTATTAAAATTTACTGTGTCAAATAACAATCTCAGAAAGTGAAATCTATCATAGGCACAGATTCAGGGATTATGCAGGGTATGTATATCATGATATATTGATCTTGGAAATCATATTAAAATTCTGCCTGCTACACTCTGTGACTTTGTATAAGTCATTTAATCTCTCAAAGTTTATTTCCCTGTAAATATAACGGGAATGTCTATTTAATCCGATGGTTGTGAGGATTACCGAGAGGTAATATATAAGGGCATTTAACTCATTATCTAGATCATAATGAGTATCTAATAACTGTTTAACAATTATTATATAAGTTTGAGTTTTTATAGAGCAAGTTTAAAAAGGAACAATATAATATTTTAACAATGAGAATCAGTGTATTTTAGTTACACATATTATTTTGTGAATCAAAGAGAAAAAAGTTGATGCAAGTGGCAGTTTCAGTTAAAAAATCTGTAAGATTTAATTTTTCTTAGGATTTGCTGGGAATGAAGCTTCTTTATTGGAACTAGAAATAAATAATTTTTAAAAAGATTTTCCACACCCACTTTAATCACTGCATTAATGCTCATGGGATTTTAGTTTAAATCTAATTCCATTCATTTTAATTCCTTATTAAACCAAATGGTGTTCTATCTGCGGCATAATTGAACATATTCTTAATGAGAAAGTAGTAATCATTAAATTCACCATTTACACACTGGGAATGAATTGGATATTATTCGTTATCTTGTCTGCCAAACCAGACTACTATTGCTGAATTGGCTAGTATTGAGAAATTATGTGGTTGATTTCAAACAAGTCAGTGAAAAGTATGATCTATTAAAATGTCCATATGCTTGTTAAAAGCTTGGGCGGGAAGTACACAGTAAAGAGTCTACTCTTTAAAAAGAGATGATTATTTTTACATGAATATGATGTATGGGTCCAGCTTCAGAATATTTGGACAAAATAACAGATGCTTCAGCACAAAAATATGTTCCTCATGCAAAAACGTTTGCAATTTAATTATGTGGAATACAGGAAAAGGATATTATATATGTTGTAAATATTGGGAGGATAATTTCTCTCTAATATCAGATATTAATAGCTTTAAAAAATTAAACAATTCTGAAAGGAGAATTTAAATAAATCAGAAAGCAATTTGTAAAGTAGTTTGGAATTCTGCAACTGCTTTTTAACATTTTAGGTAATCAGTTTGTTACTTATGATATGGGAACAACATGTGAATTTCTCTGCTTTACTTTTTTAAGGTAGTTATTTTTGGGGCTTATTAAGAAAACATCTACGATGTTACCAAAAGTGATTTATCTGCTCAGAATAAAATTATTTATAAATAAGAATTTGATTGCATATACATTTCTGTGTCAAATCAAATACTTTCCTGGAGGATTGGTTGCTATTTTATAAAATAGGTTTCAAATGTTGAGTGCCCAGTAAGGATTTTAGGCCTAAGAAGGCCCTTCTTTTCCCAAAGGTCCTGCTGGACTATCACTGTAGCACCCATAGTGGTCCCAGAGCTCCTTAGAGTTTAATTTTCTGCACTTTAAAATTAGTAATATATTAATATTTGTGCATCCTTTACTAGATATATGAGGATAAAAATGAGATAACAGCTATAAAAAGGTTTTAAAAACTGTAATTTGAAAAATTTAAAGACTGTGATACATTTTAAAACTAAAGACTTAGTACAAAAATATTGTCAATGCAAACTTGGTGTTTCTTAACGGATACTAGATTGGAACCAGACTCCATAGATAATGGGAACAACAGATGGCTACACTGCACTCTATCTTCAAATAGCTTTAACATAACTGTAATGTAAATACCATAACTATTGGGTTTCCATCTTTTTTGTGTGTGTTTACCTTCAGCTTACTTCCAGGATCAAATTATAATACGTATAGATAGTTTTAATTTTTCCAAATTTTTCAAATATTTACAAAAACTATAATTGCGGGAAAATAACCAGCATAATTACATAAAATGTGATGAAAATGTATTGCTTTGGGAAGCATGGATCAAGCATTTCTGAGTCCAAAGAAAAGCCCAATACCAAAAAATTAACATTTTCTATTCTAATCTTCCTCTAATTCTTAGAAAACTCTGTGTGCCATGTGTCCCATTTGAAAGTTCAGATTATATAATTACTTAATTTTTTACTAAAACAACCATATCTGTTTTCATAATGTAAACAGAAACAGTAGTTACATAGAAGTAGCACTTACTTGTATATTGTAAAAAACACATTTGTTTTCTCATTGGTGAAGATAAAACTTTTAAATGGATTAAAATGAAACTATACGACAAAGCTACATAAAAAAACAGCATGGTACTGGTACAAAAACAGACAGGTAGATCAATGGAGTAGAATGAAGATCTCAAAAATAAGACTGCACATCTACACCATATGATCCTCAATAAACCTAACAAAAGCAAGAAATGGGGAAAGGATTCCCTATTGAATAAATGATGCTAAAAGAACTGGCTAGTCATATGCAGAAAATTGAAATTGGATCCCTTCCTTACACCTTATACAAAAATTAACTCAAGATGGATTCAAGACTTAAATGTAAAACCCAAAGCTAACAAAACCCTAGAAGAAAATCTACGCAATACTATTTAGGACATAGGCACGGGAAAAGATTTAATGACTAAAATGGCAAAAGCAATTGTAACAAAGGCCAAAATTGACACATGATATGTAATTAAACCAAAGAGCCTCTGCACAGCAAAAGAAACTATCAGAAGAGTGAACAGACAACCTACAAAATGGGAGAAAATTATTGCAATCTATCCATCTGACAAAAGTCTTATATCCTGAATCTACAAGAAACTTAAAAAAATTACAAGAAAAAGCAAATGATTCCATTAAAAAGTGGACAAAGGACATGAACAGACACTTCTCAAAAGAAACATTTACGTGGCCAAGAAACATATGAAAAAACCTAAACATCACTGACCATTAGCGAAATGGAAATCAAAACCACAATGAGATACCATCTCATGACAGTCAGAATGGTGATTATTAAAAAGTCAAGAAACAATAGCTGCTGGCATGATTGGGGAGAAATAGGAATGCTTTTAGGAATGAACTAATGTAAATTAGTTCAGCCACTGGAGAAGATAATGTGGTGATTCCTCAAAGACTTAGTACCAGAAATACCATTTGACCCTGCAATCCCTTTATTGAGTATATGCCCAAAGGAATGGAAATCATTCTGTTATAAATATACATGCATGCATATGCTCACTGAAGCACTATTCACAATAACAAAGTCATAGAATCAACCCAAATGCCCATTAATGATAGACTGGACAAGGAAAATAAGGTACATATACACCATGGAATACTATGCAACCATAAAAGGAACAAAATCATGTCCTTTGTAGGGACATGGATGGAGCTTGAAGCATTATCCTAAGCAAACTAATGCAGGAACAGAAAACCAGACACCACATGATACGGTTTGAGTATGTCCCCACCCAAATCTCATCTTTAATTGCCAGGTGTTGTAGGAGGGACCTGGTGGGAGGTGATCGAATTGTGGGGGCAGGTCTTTCCTGTGCTGTTCTCATAATAGTGAATGAGTCTCATGATACCTGATGGTTTAAAAACGAGGAGTTCCTCTACACAAGCTCTCTTCTCTTTTCTGCTGCAAAGTGAGATGTGCCTTTCACCTTCCACCATGATTTTGAGGTGTCCCCAGCCACATGGAACTGTAAGTCCATTAAACTCCTTTTCTTCCCAGTCTCAGGTATGTCTTCATCAGCAGCATGAAAATGGGCTAATACACCATGTATTCTCACTTATAAGTGGGAGCTGAACAATGAGAACACATGGAAACAGGGAGGGGAACAACACACACTGGGGCCTGTTGAGTCACGAAGGGTAGGGAGAGCATGAGGATAAATAGCTAATGCATGTGGTGCTTAATATATAAGTGATGGGTTGATAGGTGCAGCAAACCATCATGGCACGTGTTTACCTATGTAACAAATGCGCATGTCCTACACATTTATTCTGGAACTTAAAATTAAATTAAATTTAAAGTAAAAAGAAGCAATACTTAAGATTAAAGTAGGATAATGAAGTGAGTTTAAAATGAGAAATTGGGAGTACTTTAGTCATAACTCAATACAAAAATGACTTAAGGTCACTTTTAAGTATGGCAAGCAATATCCTTGACTTCAAGACCACACCACGTGAATATCTTGATTTAAAAAAGAATCTTTTAATTTGGTGAACAAAATAGGTTTCTACAATGTTAGTTCTTAATTAAATGGCCTGCAGAACAGATACGTACTGTCACTAGGCTGTCAGACTTTTGGTTAAAGAGAAGATGGTATTTCATCAAATGCCTGAGACTAATCTCACCATCATGTTGCATCTAATATTGAAGCTCTTATGCTAATTATTCCATTTAAGTTGACATGCCTATCAGACTACTTTGAAAATATGTGCAAGGAAAAGGAGATTAGTTTTTCCTGATAGACTTTTTTGCTACTCAAAAATTGCCTTTGTTCTTTCTTATTTTGTTATAGGATATATTATTTGAATTTGTACGCCATGATACTCCTAAGCAAAACTGTCTATACAATAAAGCTTGCCTTTAGTTCTCCTCTCCTTTTGTGTGGGTCTTGTATCTCCTCAGAAGACACAATAAGCACCATGTGCACTGCAGTCGGATGTACATGATTTACAGTATCTGCTTCTACATTGTGCCTTTGCTTTTGGGCAGTTACTTTAACCCTCTGAATGTTGATTTTATCATCTACTAAGGTGCATGACTTATAAAATTATTGAAAGAATTAAGTGGGACACCATATACATTTGGGACTCTAAATGGTAATTAAATGACAGCTAATATAAGAAATCATCTTAGGCTGTTCTTGTATTCTCATGCCCTTATTTGATTCCCTATCACTCAGATAAGTTACTGTTTATAAGCTTTTGCTAGTTCTCCTAATTTCAAGAACTTACTATATAAGAAAAAAAACTCCCTAATTCTGCTTCAGAATAATCAATGGAAAAGGATCTAAGAATGCTTTCTGCATAATCCAACTGAAATGTAACAGCTCTTTTCTGGAGATAATTTTTCCATTTTGTAAGATAATAAAAACATATCAAAAAATATAATTCATAATTTGCTTAGTGTGTGCCAAAGACCATGCCTAAGCCTTTAAGTACATTGTCTCATTCAACCCTAAAAAAAATTCTTAGAGGTAGGTATCATTTTCCTATAGAGGCTAAGTAAATTTTCCCAAACCACCTCACTGGTTAGTAGTGTATTCAGTATTGAAACTCAAGCTTTTAACACTCAGTATTCCTAGAATAAAAGGTCAACATGATGAAAATGAGAATCACTGTAGGAATGAATTATTGTATGCGTTTACTTTGAGACAGATATCGCCTTTATAGACCTATAGGCCGCAGTCTTCCAAACTGTGGTCTGAGTTCCAAAGTAGGCAAGATTATTTATACTTGGGTTATCTATAACATTTTTCTTGTATTTAGCAGTTATATATTTATTTTAATAGCATGTCAAATACAGGACTTTAAAGTTAACACTACTGAAGGGTAGGCTAAGTAAAACAAAACCAAAAAGTACATAGAGGTGACATCAGCAAAATGGCGGACTAGGAAGTGTTGACCCTCCCTCCACCTAAGAACACACCTAATGAACATCTATTCATGGATCTGTTTTCCTCTGAAACAAAGTTAAGAGACTAGTTGCAAAACTCCTACCCATCAGACAACTGAGAAAACACTCACATTGCACAGCTTGGAATAGCTGAGGAACATTCAGGCATGAACCTTACCCCAGGGACTGTGACACACAGTCAGGAAAGAGATTTCTAATACCCAGCTTCTGCCTGTAAAGAGAAGAGTTTTGCCCTCACATACAGCATCCTAACCCTAAGCATCCTCATACTTTGGCTTTTAATTCACCAACTCTGGTAAGTGAAAGGAATTGGACACACACAAGTCTCTCTGGACAACAAGAAGAAAACATCAGTTTGATATGGACTCCCCAGGGCTTCCCAGGGCCTCATCCCCTAGGAGCAGCAGAGAGAAGGGACTTAAAATGCAGCTTCTGGTTTCTTCCCAGGAGAGTCTTATGATACACCCTTCCAGCGGTTGCTTAGTGGTCTGGCTTCAAAGTAACTTGCATCAGAGAGTTAAAGGGATAGACAAATATGAGCCCAGCCAGCAGCCTGAGAAATAAATTGTAACTCTGAGCCTGCTTTCACAGCTTGCCCCAGTGAAAACTTCAGGTCTGTTAATTCTTCTTGGAAGGAGTTTGTCCAAACAGCAAGCATACTAACTTTTACCACTTCCACTTGAGTGTCTGCATTTAAACATTCTAGCTCTGGGAGCAAAGGGAATAAAATAGATGCAAGTCTATCTAGATGACAGTAAAAGTGGCAGTTTTATATGGGCGTGTAAGCACTAGCAGGGACTTATGCTCCAGGATCGGTACTGAGAAAGGGCTTAAAAATGCAGCTCCCTGTTTCTTCTCGGAAGTGGTTTATTCCATGCATTAAGTGGCCCAACTTTTATAGCTGCCTCACAGAGGACTTCATCCTAAACCTCTTAGCTGTAGCAGCATAAAAGACTAGGCGTATACAAGCCTTTTTACCTTTTAATAGAACACAGACATGGACTTAAACAGTTGTTCAAAAGCTTTGAGGGGTTACACTCTCTTGGAGAAGTACAGAAAGGAAAGAGTGATGTGTACCTCTTGTTTTAACACCAGAATGGTACAACACAAACTCCTAGTTGGCCACTTGATGGCCCGGTGTATTAGTTCATTCTCACATTATTATAAAGAACTGCCTGAGACTGGGTAACGTATAAAGACAAGAGGTTTAATTGACTCACGGTTCCACATGGCTGGAGAGGCATTGGGAAACTTACAATCATGGTAGAAGGGGAAGCAGGCATGTCTTACATGGTGGCAGGTGAGAGACAGAATGTGCGTAAGAGGAAATGTCAAACACTTGTAAAACCATCAGATCTCAGAAGAACTTGCTATCACAAGAACAGCATGGGGGAAACTTCCCCCTTGATCCAATTACCTCCTACCAGGTATCTCCCTAAATATCTCGGGATTACAATTCGAGATGAGATTTGGGTGGGAACACAAAGCCTAGCCATATCGCCTGGCTTCTGATGAATATGCATCAGGGAGCTAATGAGACAAACAATAGCCCTTCAGCAGCCATAGCCAGAGCTTGGCATTTTACGACCCTCTTCTCTGGCTCACCTCACTGATAAATTTCGGCTTATCGATTATCCTGGAAGGAATTTGCCCATGCACCAAGGGTCACAACTATAGCTCCCACCCAAGGGACAACCTCCTTAACAAACTAGTCCTGGAAGTCTATGGGTCGTTACATTCCTGAGTGCCTTAGACCATAGAAAACAAACAGATGAATGTGTAATGGGCTTGCTGCTAGCAGCTATCTCCCCAGGATTAAAAGGTGCAGCCTAAATGTGAGCACAGGCATTTGCAACAAGTCCTCTACCCAGCTTAAGCGAGAGACAGTAGGAAATAAACACCCACATTTAACTTCATTGAGAGGATGGAAAAAACTAAAATGCACAGCTGGCACTGCAATCTTTCCATCTATATCTAGAAAGTCTGGCTTTCTAGTCTCAGTATACTGATGGGATATGTCATATCCTAAGGTCCAAGGGACAACCAAAGCAGAGACAGCAGTCTGAACAAACATAAACACTTGAGAGACACCCTAAAATCTTTGGCCAGATGGATTACTGATATTCTTCTCGTACATGAGGCCAAGCTGAAAAGACTGAGAACATTGTCTCATCTAATGTGAAGAAATCAATACAGAGGGTCAAGCAAAATGAAGAAACAGGGTAATATATTTCAAACAAAAGAAAATAATAAATCTTCAGAAACCAGTTTTAGTGAAGTAGCTGTTTGTGATTTACCCAATAGAGAATTCAAAACAGTGGCCACAAAGATGTTCACTGAGGTCAAGAGAACAATACCAGAACAAACTGGGAACTTCAACAAAGAGATATAAAGTATAAACAAGAACTAAACACATATCATAGACCAGAAGAATATTAAAGCTGAACTGAAAATTTCAGTTGAAGGGTTCAACAGCAGACTAGATCAAGCAGTAAACTCAAAGACAGCCAATTTGAGGTGCAAAAACTAAAAAGAATACAAATGAATAAAGACAGCTTATGAGAGTTACTGCACACCATCAAGCAGAGCAACTTATGAATTGTCAGCATGTCAGAAGTAAAAATAAAAGAGAGAATTGGACAGAAAACATATTCAAATAAGTAATGTCAGAAAATCGCCTCATTCTCTGGAAGAAAATAGAAAGCCAGATCCAGGAAGCACAGTAGACACAAAATAAGATGACACTAAAGAGACTCACATCAATACACATCGTAATCAAATTATCAAAAGTTGAAGACAAAGTGAGAGCTTTGCAAGCAGCAAGGGAAAAGTGAATCATTACATATAAAGAAACCCCCATCAGTGAATTTCTCAGGAGAAAACTTGTAGGCCAAAAGCGAATATTAAAATACTTTTAAAATTCTGAAATTAAACAAAAAACTGCAAAAGAAAAATACTATACACAGAAATCTTGTCTTTTAGAACAAAGGGGTGATAAAAGCTTTCTCAGACAAATAGAAACAGATAGAGTTTATTGCCACTAGACCTGCCTTATAAGGAATGCTAAAGAGAGTTCTTTAAACAGAAAGAAGATGCAAATTATTATGAAAATATATGAAAGTACAAAACTCACTGGTAAAAGTACATTGTCAAACACAAAACACTCTAATACTGTAATTGCAGTGGGTAAATCAATTATATCTCTAGTAAGATGGTTAAAAGGCAAAATGATTAAAATCAACCAAAACTAAAAAAATTTTTAATAGATACAAACCATAATACTCAATGTATGACAAAGAAAACAAAGTGTTTAAAGATGGGTAATCAAAAGTGAAGTTTGCATATGTGATTAAAATTAAGTTGTTAAAAACTCCAAGTTTCCTGTTATAAAGAAAATATATTTTATGTAATTCTCAGGGTAACCCCAAAGTGAAAGTCTATAATAGATATACAAAAGATGAAAAGATCCAAAGTATACCACTACAGAAAGTTATCAAATCACAAAGTAAGAAAGTAGGATTATAAACCAACAAATTGGATAACTCAGAAGAAATGGTTAAACTACTATAAACGTATGAACTACCAAGACTGAACCAAGAAGTTACTGGAAATCTGAAAGGACTGGTAATGAGTAAGGAGATTGAATTAGTAATCAAAGTCTTTCATCAGATAAAAGTCTAAGTCTAAATGGCTGTACTGATGAACTCTAGAAAACATAAAAATGCTAATCTTGCTAAAATGTTTCTAAAAAATTTGGAAAGAATACATAAAAACTGATTTTAGGAGACCAGCATCACCCTGATATCAAAGCCAGACCAAAAAAAAAAAAAAAAAAAAAAAAAAATCAAACTACAGGCCAATATTACTGATGAAAATAGATGCAAACATTCTTAAAAAAAATATAGTTGAACCATAGGCAACACGAAGGTTGATTCACTGAACCTTGTGCAGTTGAAAATCTGTGTCTAACTTTTGCTTCCCCAAAAACTAAACTAAGAGTCTACTGTTGACCAAAAGCCATAATATAAAGAGTTGATTAACACATTTTGTGTATGTGTTGTATACTCTATACAATAAAGTAAGCTAGAGAAAATAAAACATTATTTTTAAAAAATCATAAGGAAAATATACTTACAGTTCACTAAGTGGAACTGGATCATCATGAAGGTTTTCATCCTTGTCACCTTTCCATTAAGCAGGTTGAAAGGAGAAGAAAAAAGAGTGTTCAATGTATCCTCTATACAAATTTTAACATTATTTTGTAGAGAAATAGAAAAAAAATCCTAATATTGGTATGAAAATCACAAAAGAGCTCTAGTAAACTAATATTGGCAAAACAAAACAACAACAAAAACAAAAACAAAACCAAAACAGCAAAGAATACACCACTGGATTTCAAAATATATTACAAAGTTATAGTAAGCAAAACAACATGGTACTGGCATAAAAACAAGCACGTGAGCTAATGGAATACAATAGAGATCCAAGAAATAAATACATCCAACTGTAATCAATTGGCTTTGGACAGTAATGTCAAGAACATACAATGCAGAAAAGATAGTCTCTTTATTAAATGACATTGGGAAAATTGAGTATCTATACACAGAAGAACAAAAATGAACATGTATCTCACCCCTTTTAGAAGAATCAATTCAAAATTGATTAAAGATTTAAAACCTGAAACTGTAGAACTACTAGAAAAAACCATAGGAGGAAATTTAATATCATTGGTCTGGGCAGAGATTTCCTTGATATGACCCCCAAAACACAGGAAACAAAAGCAAAAAAAAAAAAAAAAAAAAAAAAAAAAAAAAAAAAAAAGACAATAAGATTGCATCAAAGTAAAAAGCTTCTGCATGGCAAAGAAAACAACTAATAAAGTGAAGAGACAACTTAGAGATTGAGAGAAAATATTTCCTAACCATACAATGGATAAGGGGCTAATATCCAAAATATACAAGAAGCTCCAACTACTCGATAACAGGAAAAAAATAACCCCATTAAAAAATAAGTAAATAAATTGAATAGACATATATCAGAAGACATATAAATAACCAAATGATATGTTAGAAAATGCTTAACATTATTAATAATCAGAGAAATGTAGATTAAAACCACAATGACATTTCACCTCACACCTGTTAGATTGCTATTATCAAAAAAAAAAAAAAAAAAAAAAAAAAAAGAAAGAGAACAAGTGTTGGTGAGGACGTGAAGAAAAGAAAACCCATACATACCATTAGTGGTATTCTACATTAGTATAGCCATTTTGAAAAATAAGACACAGGGTTCTCAAAAAGCTAAAAATAGAATTTTCATATAATGGAGCAATCCATTACTGTACCAAAAAATACTGTATAATCTCACTTACATGTGGAATCTATAAAAAGTTCAACTTATAGAAGTAGCAAGTAGAATGATGGCCACTGGGGGCAGGAGGTAGGGTGTCGGGTGGTGATTAAGGTAGGTAGACAGAGAAAAGGAAACAATGGTAAATTTCTACAAAGTTGCATTTTGATAGGAGGAATAAATCCCGGTGCTCTATTGCACAACAAAGCGACTACAGTTAATAATAGAGCATTGTATATTTCAAAATAGCTAAGAGATTATTTTAAATGTCCTCACTACAAAGAAATGATAAATATTTGAGGTGATGGATATGCTAATTACCCTGATTTGATGATTTCACAATGTATTTATGCATCAAAACATCACATTGTGCTCCTTAAATGCATAGTTATTATTTGTCCGTTCAAAATAAAGTAAAACTTTAAATATATATATATATATATATAACTTAAAAAAAATAACAGTGTAGACAATTAACAAATATTACAAAATTTTGAAGGTAGTACAAACATTTCTGGAATTTAGGAATTATTCCCCAAATGCACCATACTATATAGTACTGGGGTAGACATAAGCAGAAACTGTAATTGCAAATTTTATTTTAAATTATAATTTCTTTTTTCTAATTGTGTAGTAAAGTAACACTATTCAAGGTCACAGCAGTAACAATATCCCTCTCTTGTTTTCCACATAATCTTAGTTTCTCATTCTTATCTGCTGCATATGATAATGCCATTTCTTTCCTTGATATACATCAATCTGAATGTATAGCCTCCCAGCCATGGGATCCCTTATATACGGTTCAAAGAAAAGGTCATATTACTTATCCAACTCTTTACCCATTTAAAAAAACTAATATTTTATCATTTCTTTTCTCACAGTTTTCAGGAGGAAACATCACCATTTTAAGGTGTTAGAATTATATGTTCTAATGTCTCTCCCGAAATCAAGTGAACATCACTGAGAGCCTATCAAGGCAGAAATTATCTTTCTATTATTTTAATCTTTAGTCCTAATATACTGCCTGACAGATCATAAGTTTCTTATAAGAAGAAAGGGAGCCTGGAGTGGAGAACGCCAGCTTAGTAGTAGTGTCTCTGATGCTTGCCTCCTGTAGGTCTTTAGTGTATAATTCAAGAACAAGGTGAAGAAAATAAGAGAGACAAATTCCAGGTTATTCAATAGTAAGTCTAGGCAGAATTTTATTTTATTTTATTTATTTTATTTTTTTGGAGGAGTTTGGCAGGTCGGAAAATATATAGCAAAGGGAAGAAAAATGGAGAAAGCAAACTCAGAAAAAGAGTTCTCAAATAGAAGGTAGCAAACGGACCTGAGTGGGAATATGTCCACATGTGTTTTCCATTGAGAATTTGCTTCTTCCCACTGTATCAGAAAGGGAGTTATAAAGTCCTCCAACAACCGGACATCATAGATGTTTTCTAAAGTGGCATACTCAATTTCACTAATGTATGCACACTAGAGGAAGCAATCTTGCTTGATGTTTTAAGAGCTGGATAGAAAGAATGTGGTAGCCAGTATGTACTTTTGATTGTATGCTAAAGATCATGTCATGTACCTCAGGCATAAGATGTGAGAAAGATGAAACAAAAGATGCATATTATTCTAAACATTCCCAGACAGCCTTCTGATTAATTAGGTCTATTCCTGATTGCAGAGAATGAATACAGAATTGGTTTAGTGAAATGACAGAGTGAACTATCTCAACCCGGAATTGAGAGCTATGGTCTTGGTGATTAGTAGAACGTGGTCAATCTCTGGTTGATTTGGCCCCTTCATTGGCTAAATAAAGTGAGAATTTTTCAGGGTTAGAAATTTACTATCTTTATTTCTTGGGCTTCTTTAGCACATTGCAGGCAAGGTAACAGTGACAGCCAAACAAGGTTGCACAGCATAGGAGAAATCTTGCAATTTGTTTTTTAATGCCAGTAAGAAAATAAAATTCCAATAGTGATATTTTGGCATGTGGGATATAGTGCGCAATGCTTGTTGCACGAAGTAAACTCTGAACTGAGCTCATAAAAGCAACCTTTTTCTTTTACACTAGTATTTTATTTTTTAAGATATAGGGTACTGCTCTGTCACACAGGCTAGAGTGCAGTGCAGTTGCGGGATCACAACTCACTACAGCCTCGAACTCCTGGGCTCAAGTGCTCCTCTCACCTTGGCCTTCTGAGTAGATACGACTACAAACGCACACCACCCTGCTCCGCTAATCTTCCCTAGGATCTTAATTTTAGTATCAACGCAAGTTGTTGTTTTTTGCCCAGTGGGACTTAGAATCAGTGAAACCACCTAGAAAGGCAACAGAGAAATTCACTGCAGATTTTGCCTCATAGTTAAGGATAAACCTGTATATAAATGTTTAAGCACGGTTTGTTGATAGTTGGGTCTAGTTAGCTAAAGAACATGCTTGACTTTGTTCATTTTTTAAATTTTACTTTCATTTTAAACCATGCAATTTAAGTAGAGGAAATTGATTGAAATTATTTGTTCTTTTGAGAAAACATTTAGCCACCTTTGGGAGTTTTCTACGTACACTTTAATTTTTTTTTTGGCTCCATTAACATTTAAACATTGGATATTCAGACTTATTTTGCATTCATGATAGACATTTTCGGAAACCTCGTAATCCTTTGTATTCATCTGCATAGCATCTTCCAGATTTTAGCATGTTTTCAAATTCATTGTTCTGAATTGTCCTCACAATAATTTGTTTTGTAAGCAGAAATATTACGGTAATCTCAATTTTATTTATGAGAAACTGAGGTTCCACGAGATCAGCTAGCTGATTATTGTCAAAGCTGAGAACAAAAACAATTTCACTTATTGTGCATTGCTCATACCCTTTGTCTTCTATGTCCAATTCAACATAAAAAGCTAATGAAATATGTAAAGCAAACAAGTTACTTAGGCATTTTGTAATGCTTTAGTGATCACCAATAGAGCAAATTTAAATTAGTTTCTAATATTCAATGGGCTATGAGTAGTGAAAGCTCCCTTGTATCTGACAAGGTATTGTAAATTTATTTGACCTGGAGAAGATTTTATATTAAGACCTACTGTTGTGATGTTCTATGGTACAAGGTGAGGTAAATTCAGGTAACACGCCAAATTCGGCTTTACAATTTCTCATTGGTAGCTCCCCTTGAAACCATACTCAAGGCGAATGTCCAACTCCAATGCTAGATTTTTGGGATAGTGAATATTGTAGGTTAAAAACTGACTCTCGAGAATTTATGTCAGTCCAGGAACTCAGAATGTGACCTCATTTAGAAATAAAATTTTTGCATATGTAATTAGTTACTTAACTAAAGTTAAGTTAGTCACTTAACTTAAGATAAAATCACACTGGATTTAGGATGGATTCTAAATCCAATGACTGGTGTATTTCAAGAAAAGGGAGAGGATGCAAAAACAGAAACCATTTAACAATGTACACATAGACAGAAGTGATACATTCCTACAAGCCAAGGGAATGCCAAGAATTGCTGGGAGGTCTCAGAAGGTAGGAAGAGGGAAGAAAGGATTCTTCCTTAGTGCCTTCAGAGGAAGCATGGACCTACAAACACCTGTATTTTGGACTTTTAACCTTCAAAACTGTGAGAGAATACACTTCTATTTTTATTTTTTGAAGCCGCTGAATCTGTAATAATTCATTATGGCAGCCCTAGTAAATGAATACAGTGACAAATAATGTTCTGGAAAATAGCTCCCTTATGGTTTCTGGTTTTACATAGGGAGCTTAGGTCTAACCTACTGAAGTACATAAGATTATATTTCTGACTTTGGGCATTAAAAATCCAAACATAGAAATACCTAGTCATGCATCTCCCATGGGTTGTTTTGGCTTCAACTCACTCTCACTATATTAGGCTTGAATTTCCCCTTTGATTATGGCATCTACCAGTGTCATCTTTGTTTTGAGACCAAGGATACATTTCTATTTTTCTTTGTTGTATTCAGTTCAGGATTTATATGTATATTATGCTGGACCATGACATATAGGTAAACCTCCAATCAACTTTCTCTCCACTGTCCACTAATCACGTATCCTGACTGGACACCTCTAAATTAAAAATAAATATATTACCTTGGGCAAGTACATTTTAATCCATGAATGTGGCTTAATTTCTCTTAGATGGGAACAAAATGATATTTTCTTGACTTTTTTTCCCTTGGTGATCTAAAATGGTTTGCTCTTGCAGTGAAACGTCTTAATTTTCTCAATGCCTTAAAACAAACCTGAAGCATATTTAGCAAGGGTATAGCTTACAGTCTATTTAAAATATGCTTAGTTGAGAACCTTGGAACTCAAACTATAGCACATGTTTGGATGGCACTGTAAGAGTGATGCTTTTAGCATTTACATTTATGCTATTTGTCATTAGTATCTACCCTCTATGTGCTTTTAGAGTGTTAGTATCAGTTCCCCTACTTCTGGTTTTTTGACTAAAAGGAGAGGTACATTTGTATTTTTATATTAAATTCCTTTTCCTTTCCCAATTCTTTTGTCTGTGGGAAGTAAGTGTAGAATTATTTGAACCAAATATTATAGAACAGCTGTGTTAATGAAAGCATTTGTTTTCATTTATTTTATGTGCACATACCTAAAGAGTTATGCAATGGCTATGCATTTATAAATCTGATGAATGGCTATCATAAATAAACACAGGAATAGAATTCAGTTAGAAACCAGAATTTGCAGTTAGAGGGACTACGTAAACTATACAAATAGACAGAAAATACATTTCAGCTCTGTGAGATTTCTTGGGCCAATGCTATATCATTATTTAGTTTTAGTTTGACATCATCTAATTAATATCTAATACCTGAACCTCATTGCAAATGGAATGGTCCACATTGTGATTTTTATGCTTATAGACTTACCATATGTTCTATTGGGCTATATGAGTTAGACATGAGAAAAAATGTCAATTTAAAGATAATATGACATAGACACAATAACTTAAGTTATACAAAGAAGTAAAAAGTGTAAATAATCTTTCAGAAAATTTACTTGAATATTCTGAAAATATACAGATACTAGGACCACTGCTAGTAATTTTGAATGGAATCCATTCTGAAGATTCATAAAGTGACTTTTAATATTTTTAAACAATGAAGATATTAAGTGGAGACTTGCAGTTTTAGCTCTGACATTTAAGAGCTCTGATGTCATCTCTACCATCCTAAACAGAAAAAGCTAACAAACCGAAACACCGTGGAAATTACAAAAACCAATAAAATGGTTTTACTTGGATCATCCAGAAGACTGAGGATGCAGGAGAAGCTCCCTTTCCCAAGTCTAAGAAGTCATGTGTACTCAGAGAGTGAGAGTTGGCATCTACACACCTGGAGCAGAAGACACTGGAGCCATAATCTAAGAACATTTAAATTGTACTTTTGATAAATTGGTGGAGACTGGGTGTGAGCCAGCATTAGAGAGCTCATGGAGGATTCAGTCTCATTGAGATCCCCACATATTTTTGAGGTTTGTTTACACTAGCTGCACTAGGTTCATGTATGAAGATCCAAAAACATATCCTTGGTGGACCTAGCCTGGAGCAAAGACAATTCTCTGTAAAATGCTACCAGAACATCCTCCAAAAGTAAAGCCCACTCTCCAAGAAAAAATCCCTATCAGAACCTTATCCTAGCTCACAGAAGGGCACTGCTTCCATTCCATCCTCGCTTGTCTTTCTATCTTACTAAAGGGCAGTAGAAATCCTGTACCACAGAAGAAACATTTGTGAATTTTAATGTCCATAAACGCAGACCCAGAAAAAATAGACATTTAAATTTAAGATTATAGCTCTTTCCTTCTCCCTGCATCTTACTATCACCCCAACAGGACTCTAAAATAAAGAGAGTGAATTATAACTTAAATAATTGCAAGACATATACTCCGTGTGAGAAGGAGCTCAGTTCCTCACTGCTTTTGCATATAGGACTCTACTTCTGGCCTTGTCTAGGCACTAAAAATCCAGATAGAGATACATCTGGTTATGCAGCCCCCATTAGTTTTTTTGACATTGACTCCTCTAGGTTTCAGTTTCATTCCGATTTTGGCACCTAACAGTTTTATCTCTGTTTTGAGATTAGCAACATATTTACATATTTTCTCATAATCTAGCGAAGTGTACCTCACGGGGGCATACAAGAACAAGAACACTATATGAGGGTAAAGCCGTTGACATCTACAGCTACAGAAGATATTAAACACAACACAACTACTAACAAGATTCACATGAATCTTCACTCTGAAGGCTGATGTACCTCAGTTCCTAATATCTAAAACAACAGTTCCCATTTCAACAAAAGAATTATAAGGCATGCCAAAAAGAAAGAAAGAAATAAAATGTGAAAACCAAAGGAAGCATCAGAATCATACTCAGATATAACTTGTATGTTAGAATTTTTGAATCTGAAATGTAAAATGACTATGAGTAATATGTTAGCAGCTTCAGTGGAAAAAATAGACAGCAAAACCCATTGGGAAATAAAAGCAGAGAAATAAAAGTACTAAAAATGCTAGAAATTTAAAAAATTGTAACAGAAATGAAGAAAATTTCTTGTGGCATCATATGTAGACTGGTCATGGCAGAATAAAGAACAAATGAGTTCAAAAATAGGTTAATGCAAACTTCTTAAACTGAAATACAGAGAGAAAAAATATAACAAATTAAAAAATAGAACAGGACATCAAATAACTGTGGAGGCAATTTCAAAAGATGTAACATAAGCATCATTGTAATAAAAAGTAGAAATAAAGAATAGAGGGGAAGACATATTTGAAGGAATAATGCCCAAAAACTTTCCAAAATTAATGACAAACATGAAACCATAGATCCAGGAAACTGAGAGGACACATAAAAATAAATACCAAAAATAATTCCTTTAATTATATATTCAACCTGCAGAAAACCACAGACAAAGACAAAATCTTGAAAGAATCTGTTGGGTAGCGGAGCTGTGTGGAGGAACAAGAATAAGAATTACAGTAAAAGTCTGACAGTGTTTGGATCTGTGTTCCCACCAAACCTCATGCCAAATTGTATTCCCCTGTGTTGGAGGTGTAGTATGGTGGGAGGTGACTAGATAATGGTGGAAGAGTTCTCACAAGTGGTTTAGCACATCCCCCTTGCTCATGATACTGAGTTCTCACAAGATCTGGTTGTTTAAAAGTGTGTGGCAATGCCACTGTCTCTCTCTTCTTGCTCTGGCTATGTAAGACAAGTCTGCTTCTCCTTCAATTTCCACCATGACTGAAAGTTTCCTGAGGCCTCCCCAGCCATTCTTTCTGTACAGCCTGCAGAACTGTGAGCCAATCAAACCACTTTTCTTCATAACCCAGACTCAGGCATTTCTTTATAGCAACGTGAGAATGAACATATATAGAAAATTTGTACCAAGGAGTGAAATATTGCTATAAAGATACCTGAAAATGTGGAAGTGAAATTGGAATTGGGTAATGGGCTGGAACAGTTGGGAAGTCTTAGAAGAGAGGAAAGATGAGGGAAGTTTTGAAAATTTAGAACTAGAGATTTATTGAATGGTTTTGACCAAAATTCTGATAGTGATATGGACAGAGATGGCCATATCACTATATGATCATATCACTATCATATGATCATATCGCTATCATATGATCATCTGAGGTCTCAGATGGAGATGAAGAATTTATTGGGAACTAGAGCAAAGGTTACTTTTGTTATGCATTAGCAAAATGTTGGCTGCATTGTCCCCTTGCTCTAGGGATCTGTGGAATTTTGAACTTCAGAGTGATGATTTAGGGTATCCAGAGGATGAAATTTCTCAGCAGAAAAGCATCCAGTGTAGCCTGGCTCCTTCTAAAATCCTGTTCTCATATGTATGAGGAAAGAAATATCCTGAAATTGTAACTTATATTTAAAAGGAAAGCAAAGTATAAAAGTTTGGAAAATGTGTAGGCTGGCTATGCAGTAACAACAACAACAACAACTATATATATATATAAAACTACATACATACACACATTATATATATATATAACTATATACATACATACACACATATACAAACATTATCTGGGGTAGGAATAATGTTATATATAACATATATATATATATATATATATATATATATAAACATTATCTGGGGTAGGAATTCAAACCAGCTGAAGAAATTTGCATAATTAAAAGAAAGGCAAGTACTAAAAGCCAAGACACTGGGGAAAAAGGCCCTGAAGCCATTTTAGAGACCCTCATGGCAACCTTCCCATCACAGGCAAAGAGGCCTAAGAGAGAATGTTTTTGTGGGTAAGGCCCAGGGCCCCACTACACTGTTCAGCCTTGGAGACAGCTCCTTGCTTCCTGGACACTCCAGCTCTAGCCATGGCTCAAAAGGGCCCAGGTACTCATGCTGCTGCTTCAGAGGGCACAAGCTGTAAGCCTTGGTGTCTTCCACATGGTGTTAAGCCTGTGGATGTGCAGACAGCAAGAGTTGAGGCTTGGGAGACTCCATCTAGATTTCAGAGGATGTATGAAGAAGCCTGGATGTCCAGGCAGGAGTAGCCTGTTGCATGGGTGGAGCCCTTGTGGAGAATCTCTACCAGGGCAGTGAGGAAGATAAATGTGGGGTTGGAGTCCCCATACAGAGTCCCAGCTAGGGCTGTGAGAAAACAGCCACCATCCTCCAGACCCCAGAATGGTAGATACACTAACAGTTTATACCCTGCTCATGAAAAGGCTGCAGGCACTCAACACCAGCCCATGAGAGCAGCAGTGGGAGCTGACCTCTGCAAAGCCACAGGGGAAGGGCTGCCCAAAGCCTTAGGAACTCACCTCTTGCACCAGTATGCCCTGGATGTGAGACATGGAGTCAAATGAGATTATTTTGGAGCTTTAAGATTTAATGACTGCCCTGTTGAGTTTTGGACTTTGATGGGGCCTGTAGCCCCTTTCTACTGGCTGACTTCTCTTTTGGAATGGGAGTATTTACCTAATGCTTTTACCCCCATTGTATCTTGGGAGTAACTAATGTGTTTTTGATTTTACAGGCTCATAGGTGGAGGGAATTGCCTTGTGTCAGATGACATTTTGGACTTTGGACTTTTGAGTTAAGGCTGGAATAAGCTAAGACTTGGAACAGTTGAGAAGGGATGATTATCTTTTGGAATGCAAGAAGGAAATAAGATTTGGAAGTTCCTGAGGTGGAATGATATAGTTTTGAGTCTGTGTTCCCACCAGATCTCATTTGGAATAGTAGTACTCAGTGTTGAAAGTGGGACCTGGTGGAGGTGACTGGATTAAGGGGGTAGAGTTCTCATGAATGGTTTAGCACCATCACCCTTGGTCATGATAGTAAGTGAGTTCTCAGGGAATCTGGTTGTTTAAATTTGTGTGACACCTTTCTCCCACCACTTTCTGTTCTGGCCATGTGAAACAAGCCTGCTTCCCCTTCACCTTTCACCATGATTGAAAGTTTCCTGGCCAGCCGCGGTGGCTCATGCCTGTAATCCCAGCACTTTGGGAGGCCAAGGCAGGTGGTTCATGAGGTCAGGAGATCGAGACCATCCTGACTAACATGATGAAACCCCATCTCTACTAAAAATACAAAAAAAAATCAGCCAGGCATGGTGGCAGGCACCTGTAGACCCAGCTACTAGGGTGGCTGAAGCAGGAGAATGGCATGAACCCGGGAGGTGGAGCTTGCAGTGAGCCAAGATCATGCCACCGCACTCCAGCCTGGGAGACAGAGCAAGACTCCGTCTCAAAAAAAAAAAAGAAAGTTTCTTGCGGTCTCCCCAACCATGCTTTCTGTACAGCTTGCAGAACAGTAAGCCAATTAAACCTCTTTTTCTTCTAAATTACCCAGTCTCAGGTATTTCTTTATAGCAATGGGAGAATGGACTAATATAACATCTTATCAGTAAACACGCAAACAAGGATAAAGTAGATTGAGACATTTAGTGTTGAAAGAAGAAAAACCTAGATTTCCATATTCAGTGAAATGACCTTTAAAAGTAAAGTAAAAGGTAAAGAGTCCACACAAACATGGGGACTTCTTTCGGCAGTAGACCTGCCTTGCAGTAAATGTTAAACGAAGTTCTTTAGGGAGAAGGAAGATAAAGTAAGTAAAAAGCAGATCGGAAAAGAAAAAAAAATGGAACTCAAATTGTTTTGTTCTCTTAATTGATCATAAAGCATCAATTGCATAAAAATATGTGAAATAAATAACAGTAATATTACAAGGAAATGAAAGAGAGTAATTATCGATACTCTGTCATAACTTTTCTGTGCTATGACAGGAAGAGATATAGTAATTTAAAGGTGAACATACAGCAGTTAGAATTTATATTGAAATTTGAATCAAAAATAAAATCCTAAGCCCCCCAACATACTGAATGGAACTCCCTCTTGGCCAAGGGAATCCCAAAGAAATCCATAATGGGAAGTCAGGTCAAACATGCCTCATTATACCCTCTGTCTTTAGGAGTGTAGGTACAAGTGACCAATATTAGCATAAAAATGGAGATTATAAGACTGAAAAAACAAACTCTTTGTAGCAATAAGGTACCAAATGCTAAACTGACTCCAGTATATCGTAACAGGACAGATATCAGGCCCTAAAGGAAATAGAAATATTTTATCCCAAAATATAGCTATTTGGTACATTTTGGAATGGCCCTTCAAAGTAGTACTTTGTGGAGGAAATTTGCATTCTGTAGAGAATCTCTTTCCCTTGCTAGTTCTTCTCCAGAGAATGTGACACCCTTTAAGTTCTGGTAAAACATATTTACCATCTATTCTCTGTGAAGCCTTACTTTGATGCTTCATGTACATGACAAGAACCTTGGCTTCCAATAACCCTCCTTATCTTAACTCAAACATTTCTTTATGCAGACTCAACTCTTCAGGCAAACCTCAACTGTTTCACTCAATTGGCCTTCAGAAAATCTTTGAATCCATGTATGAACTGGACACCCTGGTTTTGAGATGTCCTACCTTTTCAGGCCGAACCAATGTATGCCTTACCTGTATTTAGTTACGTCTTTGTGAGTGATCTTTGTCTCCGTAAAATCTATAAAGCCAGGCTGTAACTCAAACCACCATGGGCACATGTTCTCAGGACCTCCTGTGATTGTGTCATGGGCCATGGTCCTCATGTTTGGCCCAGAATAAACCTCTTCAAATATTTTACAGAATTTGGCTTTCTTCACACACAAAACTCTAGGGCAAACACTAAAGAAATGTTCACTATGCTAAGAGATGAGATAAACAGGAATTATTAATGTTCAATTGGAAACAGAAAAAAAGTGGGATGACAGAAAACAAGTTATCAAAATAAGAAGAAATAGTTACAAACCTGGTGTATATTAATCTAGCTATATCAGTAATTACTTTAAATATCTATTATCTAAATATACCAATTTAAAGAAAGAGTTTAAGAGAAAAAAAATAGGTTAAAAAGGTTAACAGGGTAGATTTAAAAAAAAAAAAACACACAACACTAACGGTGTGCTGTCTTAAGAAATTTAGTTTAACTGTGAGTACTTTTAGAAACTAAAGGATCAGGTTGAGCACAGTGGCTCACCCCTGTAATCCCAGCACCTTGGGAGGCTGAGGTGGGTGAATCACCCGAGGTAAGTAGCTCGAGACCAGCCTGGCCAACATGGTGAAACCCCGTTTCTACTAAAAGTACAAAAAATTAGCCAAGTGTGGTGGCAAATGCCTGTAATCCCAGCTACTCGGAGACTGAGGCAGGAGAATTGCTTGAACCCAGGAGGCAGAGGTTGCAGTGAGCTGACATCACTCATTGCCCTCCAGCTTGGGCAACAAGAGCAAAACTTCATCAAAAAAAAAAAAAAAAAAAAAAAAGAAAAGAAAAGAAAAAAGGAACTAAAGAATGGTTGAAGATTATAGCACAAATAAAAAGAAAGCTAGAGTAGCTATATTAATTTCAGACAAAGCAAACTTCAGAATAAAGAATATTATCAGGGATACAGAAGGGCTTTACATAATGATAAAGGGATCAATTATCTAAGAAGAAACAATATTCCTAAATGTGTGTGCAGTTAACACACTTTCAAAATATGTGATGCAAAAACTGACAGAATTGAAAGGAACAAGAGACAAATTCAAGATTTTAGTTGGAAAATTCAGTATCCTAATTTAGTAATTAACAGGCTAAGCAAATAGAATACTTGTAAGGATATAGTTGACCTGAACAGTTCCATTAACTTGATCTAAATTACCTGTGTAGAATACTTCTTCTGATAATAAAAGAATAACACTGGGAAAACCCTTCTAGAAATTGGCTTAGGCAAGGATTTCATGACAAAGAACCCAAAAGCAAATGCAATAAAACCAAAGATAAATAGTTGGGACTTAATTAAACTAAAGAGCTTTTGCATAGCAAAAAACAACAACAACAAAAAACAGTCAGCCAAGTAAATAGACAACCCACAGAATGGGAGAAAAGTTTCACAATCTATATATCTGGCAAAGGACTAATATCCAGAATCTACAATGAACTCAAACAAGTAAGTAAGAAAAAAACAAACAAACAATACCATCAAAAAGTAAGCTAAGGACATGAATAGACAATTATCAAAAGAAGATATGCAAATGGCCAACAAACATATTGGAAAAAACACTCAACATCACTAATGATCAGGGAAATGCAAATCAAAACCACAATGTGATATGCCCTTACTCCTGCAAGAATGGCCATAATAAAAAATCCAAAAAACAGTAGACGTTGATGTGGATGTGGTTGGTGATTGGGAAACACTTCTACACTGCTGGTGGGAATGTAAACTAGTACAACCACTATGGAAAGCTGTGTGGAGATTCCTTAAAGAATTAAAAGAACTACCATTTAATCCAGTAATCCCACTACTGGGTATCTACCCAGAGGAAAAGAAGTCATTAAGTGAAAAAGATACTTGCACGCACATGTTTAGAGAAGCACAATTTACAATTGCAAAATAGTGGAACCAACCCAAATGCCCATCAATCAACGAGTTGATAAACTGTGGTATATGCATGCACAATGGAACACTATGCAGCCATAAAAAGGAATGAATTAATGGCATTTTCGGTGATCTGGGTGAGATTGGAGACTATTATTCTAAGTGAAGTAACTCACGAATGGAAACCCAGACATCATTTGTTCTCAGTGGCATGTGGGAGCCAAGCTGTGAGGATGCAAAGACATAAGAATGGTACAAGGGACTTTGGGGACTTGGAGGGCAGGGTGGGAGGGGTCCAAGGGATAAAACACTACAACCTGGGTGCAGTGTATACTGTTCAGGTGATGGGTGCACCAAAGCCTCACAAATCACCACTAAATAAGGTACTTGTGTAGCCTAATACCACCTCTATCTCCAATAACCTAAGGAAAAGTTTAAAAAAAGATTGAATGTGTACATTAGAAGAGATAAAACAATCTAATATCAAAACCTAAACTTCCACTTTAGGAATTTAGAGCAATGTAAGCCTAAAGCAAAGAGAGAGAGAAAAAAAAACCAAAACATTAAAATAGAGCAAAAAATCAATTAAATTGAAAACAGGAAATCTAGGGGAAAATCAACAAAACCAAAATGTGGTTATTTGAAATGATCAATAAATTTGGAAGTCTAACCAGAAAGAAAAGAGAGAATATTCAAATTATTACCGATGGTAGTAATCCAGGAGGAGTCATAACTATTGATCCCATGAATATCAAAAGCATAATAAAAGTTACAGTGATGAGTCTGTTCAATGGACCACAGTTCAAATCATAGACTTCCAATGTATTATACTTCTGGTGTTTATTCAAGCAAATTTAGACATTGAAAAGAAATTTGTGGAGCTAGCTCAGCAAGAGTTAATTCAGAATGAGTGATACAAAGTGTTCCAGGAGGAAAACCATACTAAAGGAAGACAGAATGATGGTTTAAATAAATAAGAAAGTTATCGCCGGAACAAAAAAAAGCATCCTAATTGGAGTTTAGATTCTGATACATAGAACTGTCCTTAACCTATGTCTTTAACATAGGGAAGGGAAAAAAAAATGAAGAAAAATGGAAGAAAAAGGTAGGAAGAAGAAGGAAAGATTAAAAAAAAAAAACAGGAAAAATGAGTACAAGCAATATAGATTTATTTTGTTTAACTCTGGTCACTGGCACATAAGCAATATGCTCCAAGAATGTGCAGAGGGTAGCAGAAAGGAAAGGGAATCGTTGGTGTAAGACAACCATGTGGCTTTGACACCAGAAAGCAAATAATGTCTCTGGAGAAGAAAGGAAATGATAACTCATGCTCACAATATTCATGATGATATGGGATAATGTATTGCTTAAGCTAAAATGATCATGTTTATACCTCCCACTTTTTTCTAAACCACCGAAACCACTCTTCTCATTGTAGCCAACAACAACCTCCTTCTTGCCAAATCCAATATCCGAGTCTCAGTATTCATTTTACTCCATTCTTCAGCAGCAGTTGATGAACTCGATCACCTTCTTTCTCAAAATCTTTCCTTGCTAACTTTCAGGACACTATATTTACATGGGTTTTATTCTACCTCTAGCTATGCCTTCCTATCTTTGCTACCTTTCCCTTCAGCATTTGCCTGATATATCCCTCAGATTTTTATAGGATTTCCACTTGAATGTTTAATAAGAATCTTCATCTTAAAATAACTGAAACATGATTTCCTCTCCATCCTCCTTTCTTCATTTCAGCCAAAGGTATCATTGTTGACTCAGTTACTAAGGCCAAAACCCCTATGATCATCATCAAATTTTTCCTCACAGGCCAATTATCTGCAAATCCTATCAGTTTCATTTTCAAAATAAATGTACAATGCAGCCAGGTCTCACTACCTCCACTGGTCCATACTTGTCCAAGCCACATTATGTCTCCTCTGGTGAGGCAGTAGTCTTACTGGCTTCCCTGCCTTTTTTCTTGGTTGCCACATGTGTGTTCTTTATAGAGAAGTAAGTTGATCTATTTTTTTTTCTTTTATGTATTTATTCTTAAAAGAAAATTAGGTTACATATGCACAATGTGCAGGTTTGTTACATAGGTTTATGTGTGCCATGGCGGTTTGCTACACCAATTGATCCGTCCTCTAAGTTACCTCCCCTCAGGCCCCACCTCCCAATAGACCCTGGCGTGTGTTGTTCCCCTCTCATTGTCTTTGTTCTCAATGTTCAGCACCCACTTATGAGTGAGAACATGCAGTGTTTGGTTTTCTGTTCCTGTGTTAGTTTTCTGAGAATGATAACTTCCAGCTTCATCCATGTCCCTACAAAGGACATGATCTCATTCCTTTTTATGGTTGCATAGTATTCCATGGTGTATATGTGCCAAATTTTCTTTTTTTTATCCAACCTATATTTGATGGGCATTTGGGTTGGTTCCATGTCTTTGCTATTGTAAATAGTGTTGCAATAAACATACATGTGTATGTGTCCTTATAGTAGAAAGATTTATATTCCTTTGGGTATATACCCAGTAATGGGATTACTGGGTCAAATGGTATTTCCGGTTCTAGATCCTTGAGGAATTGTCACACTGTCTTCCACAATGGTTGAGCTAATTTATATTCCCACAAACAGTTTAAAAGCATTCCTATTTCTCCACAGTCCAGTCAGCATCTATTGTTTCCTGACTTTTTAATAATCGCCATTCTAACTGGTGTGATATGGTATCTTATTGTGGTTTTGATTTGCATTTCTCTGATGATCAGTGATGTTAAGCTTTTTGTCATATGTTTGTTGACCATGTAAATGTCTTCTTTTGAGAAGTATCTGCTCACATCCTTTGTCCACTTTTTGATGGTTTTGTTGTTGTTGTTGTAAATATGTTTAAGTTCCTTGTAAATTCTGGATATTAGATCTTTATCATATGGATCAATTACAAAAATTTTCACCCATTCTGATAATAGTTTCTTTTACTGGCAGAAGCTCTTTAATTTAATTAGATCCCATTTGTCAATTTTGGCTTTCGTTGCAATTGCTTTTGGCATTTTTGTCATGAAGTCTTTGCCCATGCCTATGCCCTGAATGGTATTGCCTATGTTTTCTTCTAGGGTTTTTATGTTTTGGGGCATTACATTTAAGTCTTTAATCCATATTAATTTAATTTTTGTATAAGGTGTAAGAAAGGGGTACAGTTTCATTATTCTGCATATGGCTAGCCAGTTTTCTCAGCATCATTTACTGAATAGGAGATCCTTTCCCCATTGTTTGTTTTTGCCAGGTTTCTCGAAGATCAGATGGTTGCAGATGTGTGGTGCTCTTTCTGAGGTTTCTGTTTTGCTCCATTGGTCTATAAGTCTGCTTTGGTCCCAGTATTATGATGTTTTGTTTACTGTAGCCTTGTGATATAGTTTGAAGTCAGGTAGTGTGATGCCTCCAGGTTTGTTCTTTTTACTTAGGATTGTCTTGGCTATATGGGATCTTCTTTGATTTTTATATGAGATTTAAAATCATTTTTTTCTAATTCTGTGAAAAATATCAATGGTAGTTTGAAGTGAATAGCATTGAATCTATAAATTACTTTGGGGCAGTATGGCCATTTTCACAATATTTATTCTTCCTATCCATGAGGATAGAATGTTTTTCCATTTGTTTGTGTCCTCTCTTAAGTCCTTGAGCAGTGGTTAGTAGTTCTCCTTGAGGAGGTCCTTCAAATCCCTTGTAACTTATATTCCTAAGTATTTTATTCTCTTTGTAGCAATTGTGAATGGAAGTTTATTCGTGATTTGGTTATCTGCTTTCCTATTGTTGGTGTAAAGGAATGCTTATGATTTTTGCACATTGATTTTGTATCCTGAGACTTTGTTGAAGTTGCTTACTAGTTCAATAAGTTTTGGGGCTCAGATGATGGGGTTTTCTAAATATAAAATCATGTCATCTACAAACAGAGACAACTTGACTTCCTCTCTTCCTATTTGAGTATCCTTTATTTCTTTGTATTACGTGATTGCCCTGGCCAGAACTTCCAATACTACGTTAAAAAAGAGTGTTGAGAGATGGCATTTTTGTCTTGTACTGGTTTTCAAAAGGAATGCTTCCAGCTTTTGCACTTCAATATGACATTGGCTGTGCGTTTGTCATAAATAGCTCTTATTGTTTTGAGATATGATCAATCAATATCTAGTTTATTGAGAGTTTTTTTGTTGTGTGTGTGTGTTTTTTTTTTTTTTTTTTTTTTTTTTTTTTTTTTTTTTTTTTTTTTGACAGAGTCTCGCTGCCTTCCTGACTGGAGTTCAGTGGCGCCATCTCGGCTCACTGCAAGCTCCCCTTCCCGGGTTCATCCCATTCTCCTGCCTCGACCTCCCAAGTAGCTGGGACTACAGGCGCTGGCCACCACGCCCAGCTAATTTTTTGCATTTTTAGTAGAGACGGGGTTTCACCGTGTTAGCCAGGACAGTCTCGATATCCTGACCTCGTGATCCACCTGCCTTGTCCTCCCAAAGTGCTGGGATTACAGGCATGAGCCACCGCGCCTGGCCTTTATTGAGAGTTTTTTACATGAAAGGATGTTGAATTGTATCAAAGGTCTTTTCTGCATCCATCAAAATAATCACGTAGCTTTTGTCATTGGTTCTGTTTAGTGATGGATTACATTTATTGATTAGCATATGTTGAACCAGCCTTGCATCCCACTCATGAAGCCGTCTTTATTGTGGTGGATAAATTTTTTGATGTGCTTCTGGATTCAGTTTGCCAGTATTTTATTGAAGATTTTTGCATTGATGTTCATCAGGGATGTTGGTCGGAAGTTTTCTTTCTTTGTTTTGTCCCTTCCCAGTTTTAGTATCAGGATGATGTTTGTTTCGTAAAATGAGTTAGGAAGGAGTCTCTCCTTTTCAATTGTTTGGGATAGTTTCCAAAGGAATGCTATGAACTCCTCTTTGTATTTCTGGTAGAATTCAGCTTTGAATCCATCTGGTTCTAGGCTTTTTTTGGTTGGTAGACTACTAAATACTGCCTCAATTTCAGAGCTTGTTATTGGTCTATTCAAGAATTCAACTTCTTCTTGGTTTAGTCTTCTTAGGGTGTTTGCAGTCAGGAATTTATCAATTTCTCCTAGATTTTCTAGTTTATTTGGGTAGTGGTATTTATAGTATTGTCTGATAGTAGTTTGTATTTCTGTGGGGTCTGGTGATATTCCCTTTATCATTTTCTGTGGGGGCTATTTGATTCTTCTATCTCTTCTTATTAGTCTAGCTAGTAGTCTATTTTGTTAATTAAAAAAAAATAGCTCCTGGATTCGTTGATTTTTTGGAGGATTTTTTCATATCGTATCTACTTAAATTCTTCTATCTTGTTTTCTGTTAACTTTTGGATTAGTTTGCTCTTGTCTCTCTAGCTCTTTTAATTACGATGTTAAGTTGTGGATTTTTTATCTTTCTAGGTTTCTGATGTGGGCATTTACTGCTATAGATTTCCCTCTTTTATTATTATTATTATTATTATAATTTAAGTTCTAGGGTACATGTGCATAATGTGCAGGTATGTTACATATGTATACTTGTACCATGTTGGTGTGCTGCTCCCATCAACTCGTCAGCACCCATCAACTTGTCATTTACATCAGGTATAAATCCCAATGCAATCCCTCCCCTCTCACCCCTCCCCATGATAGGCCCTGGTGTGTGATGTTCCTCTTCCCTAGTCCAAGTGATCTCATTGTTCAGTTCCCACCTATGAGTGAGAACATGCGGTGTTTGGTTTTCTGTTCTTGCTATAGTTTGCTGAGAATGATGGTTTCCAGCTGCATCCATGTCCCTACAAAGGACATAAACTCATCCTTTTTATGGCTGCATAGTATTCCATGGTGTATATGTGCCACATTTTCTTAATCCAGTCTGTCACTGATGGACATTTGGGTTGATTCCAAGTCTTTGCTATTGTGAATAGTGCCGCAATAAACATACATGTGCATGTGTCTTTATAGCAGCATGATTTATAATCCTTTGGGTATATACCCAGTAATGGGATGACTGGGTCACATGGTACTTCTAGTTTCTAGATCCTTGAGGAATCGCCATACTGTTTTCCATAATGGTTGAACTAGTTTACAATCCCACCAACAGTGTAAAAGTGTTCCTATTTCTCCACATCCTCTCCAGCACCTGTTGTTTCCTGACTTTTTAATGATCGCCATTCTAACTGGTGTGAGATGGTATCTCATTGTGGTTTTGATTTGCATTTCTCTGATAGCCAGTGACGATGAGCATTTTTTCATGTGTCTCTTGGCTGTATGAATGTCTTCTTTTGAGAAATGTCTGTTCATATCCTTTGCCCACTTTTTGATGGGGTTGTTTTTTTCTTGTAAATTTGTTTGAGTTCTTTGTAGGTTCTGGATATTAGCCCTTTGTTAGATGAGTAGATTGCAAAAATTTTCTCCCATTCTGTAGGTTGCCTGCTCACTCTGATGGTAGTTTCTTTTGCTGTGCAGAAGCTCTTTAGTTTAATTAGATCCCATTTGTCAATTTTGGCTTTTGTTGCCGTTGCTTTTGGTGTTTTAGACATGAAGTCCTTGCCCATGCCTATGTCCTGAATGGTATTACCTAGGTATTCTTCTAGGGTTTTTATGGTATTAGGTCTAACATTTAAGTCTCTAATCCATCTTGAATTAATTTTTGTATAAGGAGCAAGGAAAGGATCCAGTTTCAGCTTTCTACTTATGGCTAGCCAATTTTCCCAGCACCATTTATTAAATAAGGAATCCTTTCCCCATTTCTTGTTTTTCTCAGGTTTGTCAAAGATCAGATGGATGTTGATGTGTGATATTATTTCTGAGGACTCTGTTCTGTTCCATTGGTCTATATCTCTGTTTTGATACCAGTACCATGCTGTTTTGGTTACTGTAGCCTTGTAGTATAGTTTCAAGTCAGGTAGCATGATGCCTAAGCTACAAATAACTAGCATGAGCGAACTGTATCTTAAGGGAGTGTTTTTGTGGCAGTTAACTAGCCCAACCTATTCGTTTAATTTGGACCATCTCTTCATTTCCCATAAGGGATACTTTTAATTAATTTAATATCTATAGAAACAATGCTAATGATTGGTTTGCTGTTAATAAATATGTGGGTAAGTCTCTGTCTGGGGCTGTCAGCTCTGAAGGCTGTGAGACCCCTGATTCCCCACTTCACACCTTTATATTTCTGTGTGTGTGTCTTTAATTTCTCTAGTTCCTCTGGGTTAGGGTCTCCCCAACTGAGCTGGTCTTGGCACAATTTTACATAATTTATATTACTATACAAATGTATACATTATAAAAATATAGTTACAGATAGTTTCTTTATCTTTTTATGTCGCACAAAACTGGTACAAATTCACAAGAATCTGATTTTTAATAATAAGTTAAATAAACTAATGGAGAATTTAACTTAAAAGTCTAAAAATCTGGGAGTTATTTATTTTGTCCTATTATGTACAGGCATTACACATGAATAAAAAGGAGTGAAAGTTGTAAAAACAAACAACAACATAATATGTGTGAACAAATAAAATATTGTAGACTACTGTTTTACAGCTGTAGATTTCTTTCCCATGTATTCATTCTAGAATATAACCATTATGTTACAAATTTGGCATAACTTTTAGATAATAACCTTATGCTACTTAAAAGTAAAAATTAAAAAACAGAAATTATATGTGTACTAATAATTACTTTCAATATTTTTGACACCGGGTAAAATTATAATCCATGAACTTTTAATGTATTTCTCAAACCATAAACTTGAAATTTTTTTCTTAAGGAAATATTTACCTTGAAAATTAATAAAGTGCTCACAAATATATTTGACAGATTCACAAACTGTTAAGATGTCATTCTTTATGGCTGTTTAGGTTTTCATACACAAAACCAATGTTTTGGTAACAGCACTAAATTTTTCTAAAGAGCTTCCGCACAGCAAGAGAAACTAGCATCAGAGTGAACAGGCAACCTACAGAATGGAAGAAAATTTTTGCAATCTATCCATCTGACAAAGGGTTAATATCCAAAATCCACAAAGAACTTAAATTTACAAGAAAAAAAGAAACAATCCCATCAAAAAGTAGACAAAGGATATTAACAGAAACTTCTTAAAAGAAGATATCTATGTGGCCAACAAATGTATGAAAAATAGGTCATAATCACTGCTCATTAGAGAAATGCAAATCAAAACCACAATGAGATATCATCTCATGCCAGTTAGAATGGTGATCATTAAAAAGTCAGGAAACCACAGATGCTGGAGAGGATGTAGAGAAATAGGAACGCTTTTACACTGTTGGTGGGAATGTAAATTAGTTCAGCCATTGTGGAAGACAGTGTGGTGATTCCTCAAAGATCTAGAACAAGAAATACCATTTGATCCAGCAATCCCATTACTAGGTATATACTCAAAAGATTATAAATCATTCTACTATAAAGGCACATACATACATATGTTTGTTGCAGCATTATTCACAATAGCAAAGACTTGGAACCAACCCAAATGCTCATCAATAATAGACTGGATAAAGAAAATGTAGCACATACACACCATGGAATACTATGCAGCCATAAAAAAGGATGAGGTTATGTCCTTTGCAGGGACAGGGATGAAGATGGAAACCATCATTCTCAGCAAGCTAACACAGGAACAGAAAACCAAACACTGCATGTTCTCATTCATAAGTGGGAGTTGAACAAAGAGAACACATGGACACAGGGAGAAGAACATCACACGTGGGAGTCTCTTGTGGGGTGGGTGGCTAGAGGAGGGATAGCATTAGGAGAAATACCTAATGTAGATGATGGGTTGATGGGTGCAGCAAACCAGCATGGCATGTGTATACCTGTGTAACAAACCTGCACGTGCTACACATGTATCCCAAGACTTAAAAGTATAAAAAAAAATTATGCAAATAAAAAGAGACTTTATTCATAGTATGTTTCCTGTTATTTTGCATAGCATTATTCTTTGTGAAAATAATATTTTGTTCTCAGGATAAATATGTAATTGAATGGACAGCAATATATTTTTGGTATGGATCCATAACAATCAAGTTAACAAAGCTAAGGTAAGAGAGAAAGAAAAATAGAGACAGAGATAGAGAGAAAAGGGAATAAATTTAGAAGAGCATGAACATTTCATTTTTATTTTTAACATTTGAGAGTCAACGTTTTAACAGATACAAACCACATAGATTTGTTTTTAGTTATTGTTTGTCTTAATGGTATGTGCTTTCTACATAAAGGATCTGTAGTTTATATGAATTAGAATTATTCAGTAAGCTATAAAATGGATGGTAAGAATGAAATTAAAGCCATTTTGTGAAATAATTCTATCTTTGTGATATATATTTTTGAGCCTAAAGGTAAGAATTATAAAACTCCTACTATTTCTTTTCAAATTTTAATTTGTCTTTCTAGAAAAATGAATGTCATCAGTAAAGAAATTATAAATTATACTTTATTTTACCCAGCTTTTAAACTTACATGTATATTTTGGTTATATATAAATATTAGCATTATTGTATATGTACATTTTTCAATACTACATAACTCTCCACTGTTCATAATTACCTTTCTGTCCTACTAGTAGTCATGTTTATATGTGAGTTTTGATAGCTTCTGGTACATTGCCTTGTGTTCAGTAATAATAAAATAATTAGGCTGGGTGCAGTGGCTCACGCCTGTAATCCCAGCACTTTGGGAGGCCAAGGAGGGCAGATCATGAGGTCACGAGATATAGACAAGCCTCATCAACATGGTGAAACCCTGTCTCTACTACAAATACAAAAATTAGCTGGGCGTGGTGGCGCACGCCTGTAATCCCAGCTACTCGGGAGGCTGAGGCAGAAGAACTGCTTGAACCCGGGAAGCAGAGGTTGCAGTGAACCGAGATCAAGCCGCTGCACTTCAGCCTGGTGAAGGAGCGAGACTCCGTGTCAAAATAAATAAATAAATAAAATTTAAAAATTAAAAATATAATTAAAAATATAATTTTTGAATTTAATATGTAACAGTTAAAATTATTTTAAATAACTAAAGAGAATTAAATTTCAAAATATTTTAATATGTTTGATAATGCATATACACAGAAATCTAGAAATATTTATATATATTTTAAATAAATTTTATAACATTTTAAATAATGAAAAATCTGAATGTATCTATATAAGAAGGGAGTAAAATTCTGATTTTGCTTGATATCGAATAACACAGGTGTATTGGCTTATTGTAAAAATAAATAGTGCATGCATGCATTTTGGTAAAATTTTCAATAACAATTTCAACTTGTTTATCAAAAGATATATTTTCAGAATGAACTTCCTATACATTTGCAAAAGTCTACTATATATGGTCTGCCACATCTCTCAATATACCTGCAATATCTGCATTTTATTTGGGTTCAGTTCTTAACCCCGTCCTACTGATTCCATGTGAAATTATTTCTTTGAAGTCAATGGAAGGTCTGCATTTGGGAGAGACTCCTGGTGTGTGGAGAGAGATGAGAGTTGCAAATGTGGTTTTCAACATCATAAAAGAAACATTTTTTTCAAAATTTTGAACAACTAAGCATAAAGTTGATATATAATGCAATATCTTTATATTTCAAAACCTCAAACATGAGGTGTTTTTTTCTTTGTTTTGCCTGGGGTTTTTGTTTTGAGTATCTTGAAAATATCAAATTGTAAACACCAGCAATAATTTCAATGAGCTCTCATGTCTTTCTTATATACGAGATTGCACAAGCAGCAACATTTTAGCTCCATCACACTTATACCCTCAAATATTTAAGATTTCTTCTATTCGTCAACTTTTCCTGTCTACTGCTCTATTCTGTTATTGCTCTTACCCTGTGCATTTGTCTCCTGCCCATCTGAACAACTACCTAACCATTCCGCTTCTTTTTATAGAAAACCTCCCAGAAGTTGTCAGTCATTGCTGTCTCTGGAGCATCTTCTTCCATTTTCTTGAACTCACTGCAATCAAACTGCAATCCCCGCCAATTCACTGGTCGTTAACAAAGTCACCAGTGAACTTCATACTACTAAGTCCAATGGTAAATTCTTATTTCTTAGCAGTATTTAATCTTATTGAGTACCCAATCTTCCTTGGCACATTTTCTCACTGGGCTTTATGTTTTAACATTTTTCCTTCTGTTGGGCCATTTTGGATTCTGTTCCTCTTCACTGTTTCTTCCTCACCCTGAACACTACATGTTGTGCCCAAGGACTCAGTCCTTACAGCTCTTATTATTTTTTCTCTTTCCATATCTTTTATTTTGTGGATTGCACAAAGTCTTACAACTTTAAGTGTTGTTTGGGCATGCAATTCCCAAAATTTATTTCCACCCCAATCTTTCCTGTGAACTCTCAATTTGTTTATCTTACTGTGTAATACACATCTCAAATTGAACATATCAAAACCGAATTTCTAATTTTTCTCTTAACTATTCATTAAAAACCTTGCTTTTCTCTCTGCATTATCTCAGTACGTAACACTGTTCTTTCAAATGTTCAGGCCCCGAGTCATAAGAGTCATGATGAACTCCTCAGTTTTTCCAACTATACATTTTATACATGAACAGTACCAGAGCTCCATCATCACAATATATCCCTAAACTGCCTACATCAAACCACCTCCATGATTACTGCTCCAAAACATCATCATCTCTTGCCTGCATTTTTTTTTTAAGATTTTGGGGGTACAAGTGCAGTTTTGTTACATGTATATATTGCATGGTGGTGAAGTCTGGGCTTTTAGTAGAACCATCACCAGAATAAATTACACTGTACTCATAAATTTCTCATCCTCCACCCCCTTTCCATCCTCCTACCATTCTGAGTCTCCAGTGGCTATTATCCCACACTCTATGTCCACGTGCACACGTTATTTAACTCCCACATGTAAGTAAGAACGTGTGATATTTGACTTTGTTTTCTGAGATATTTCACTCAAGATAATGGCTTTCAGTTTCATCCATGTTACTGCAAAATACATTATTTCATTCTTTTTTTATGACTGAGTAGTATTTCTTTGTATATATACACCATATTTTCTTTATTTAGTCCTCTCCTGATGGGAACTTATGTGGATTCCATATATTTGCTATTGTGAATAGGCTGTGAAAAACATACAAGTGCAAGAGTATTTTTTATTTAATAGTTTATTTCTTTGTATGGATACCCAGTAGTGGGGTTGCTGGATCTATGATAGTTCTGTTTTTAGTTATTTGAGAAATCTTTATACTGTTTTTTATAGAGGTTTTACTAATTTATATTCCCACCAACAGTGTGTAAACGTTCCTTTCGTCCGCATCCTTGCCAACACCTGTTACATTTTGATTTTTTAATAATAGTCATTCTGACTGGTGTAAGGTAATGTCTCACTGAGGTTTTAATTTGCATTTCTCTGATGATTAGTGATGTCAAACGTTTTTTCATATGCTTCTTATCTTGCCTAGATTTTTATAATTGCTCCCGTACTATTCTTCCTGATTCTATGATTACCACCCTTAGTTTATTCTCTACACAGCTGTCAGAACAATCAAGTTAAAATACCAACAAACATACCATCACTCCTATCAAAACACTCCAATGTTTGATGTCCTTACAAGGGCCTATATGGCTCTATGTGACCTAACTACCCAGTTACCTCTGACACCTAACATTATTCTATTCTTATCTCTGCTCACTCCCTCCAGTCAATCTGACTTCCTGGTAAGTTTTTGAATATACTTGTCAAACACTTGCCTCAGGACCTTTGAATTTTCTACTCCCTCTTCCTGGAATAGTTCTATTTCTCATAGTTTAGAAACCTAGGAAGTCCAAGATCAAGGTGCTGGCAGATTCATTTCTGGTGAAGGTTCTCTTCCTGACTTGCACATGGCCACTTTCTTGTTCTTTCCTCACATGATGAAGAGAGAGAGGGGGAGAGCGAGAGACAGAGAGAGACAGAGAGAGAGAGAGAGAGAGAGAGAGAGAGAGAAACGAACTCTGGTCTCTTTTTCTCTTCTTATAAAGACACTAATCCCACAATGGAGGTCCTACTTTTGTGACTTCATCGAAACCTAATTAATTCCCAAACGACCCACTTCCAATATCATCATGTTGGAAGTTAGAGCATTAACATATGAATTTGAGGTGGAGACAAAAATTCAGTCCATAATAACACCTCTATTCAAATTACATCCCTTTATCTTCTCCCTAGCAAGATCACTATGTGTATATGTATACATAAACACATATGCATATTTTTATATCTGCATATATGAGATCAAATGCATCATAATATGTAATATATGTACTTATTATATTTATACAATTTTTATTTTCTATTCACAGTCTTTCCATATAAGATCTAAATTATGTGAGAGCAGAGATTTTTATCTTATTAACTATTCTTATCATGCATTCAATAGAACAGTGCCTGATATATAATATAGCCTAAATAAATATTTGTTGAATGAATGAAAGGACTTCAAGTAGCCCACATTTCTCAGTAGATAACTTTATTTTGTAAACTCTTGATTGAAAACTACTAAGTGATGAAAGTGTTGGTTTTGAAAGTTTTTCTTCATTAATTCATGATTCTAACCATTTCATACTTTATGGCCAGTATTTTGTGTTGTCTTTATAACATCTTTGTTTATCTTAATATCACAAAGATTTGCTACTATGATTTACTCTAAAAGCTGTAATTATATATATATATATATATATACACACACACACATATATATATATTTACATTCAAATCCAAAGTGTATGTGGAGTTATTTATTGTTTTATCTATGATGTGATGTAAAGATCAAGTTTTATTTTCCTCATATTCAATAAACTCAGAAAAAGTTATTAAGAAAATCTTGAGTATTACCATTTCTATAAATCATATGTGTATATATGTTGTGGATCTGTTTCTGCACCCTCTTCTGCTCCACTAGCTTACCCATCTCTCTTTTAACCAATGTCATTCCCTCCAATAGCTATACCATTAAAATACATCATATTACCAGGTTAAAAAAACACCCTTGTACTCTTTTTAGGAATGTTTTTACTTTGTATTTATGTTATGAATGTTTTCATATGTTGAAAACCTATGTTGAATTTATGTTATGATGTTTTAATTTTATATTCTTTTTAGGAATGTTTTTATTATCCTTGACCAGATTTATTTTCCCTTAAATTTTCCTTTCAGGTGCCCATAGGACATCCATATACCATGTTAAGTTAGCAGTAGGATGGTCAAGACTATTGCCCAGGATGTTAATCTATCCTTGTTTAGAGTAAGAGACATTAAATATATAGAGATCACTTGAAACCATGAGACTTGAAGAATGAGGTATGTGGAGAGAGAAAAGAAGCAAGAAGGTCTCTTATAAGACCCTATTGATTACTAACATTTAAGGAGCAGGAAGAAAATCCTTAATGTATATCCAGAAGGTAGGAAGAAAAGCAAAAGTAAGATTGTTACAGAAAATGAGGACAGATAATGTTTCAAGGGAAGAATGCACCACAGTCTCATGTGATAGAGGTCATGTTATCGATAGATAAAAATTGAAAGTACAATTGGTGCTCTTAAGAGCACTCACATAGTTGATGATTCAAATAAGTTTCACGGTGAGTGGGAGAGGACGACATGAAGTCAGCAAATGTGGACAAACGTATCCAAATGTGGAATTGTTAGATTAGGCACTCATGCTAAATAGATAGTGTGTGTATATATATATCTATACATATGTTATCTGAAAGGCCTATCTTTTAAAACATTTTTCTCTTTACAGTATTTAAGAAACAAGGATTAGGTGCAGAATATTTCAGAAGCATGGGCACTTTCTGCACAATCTATAATGACTGAATGCTAGGGCCAATCCTGGAACGGATTCCAGAAATTAACACTGATACACTAATGACATATAAGTATCTCTTAGCCCTAATTTATCTCTAGAACAGCAGATTTATATATTAAACAGTGTTTTTGAATTTATAGCCTTATGATCTCTAATAGGTATATCAAAACTAATGAAAGCAAAACAGAACTTCTAATTTCTCCTCTATCCTAACCATCTTACAGGGGCTTCTGCTGATTTACCTCTTTAGATGCTTTTTCTGTACCCATGCCTTCACAAACCTCAATAACTCTAGCTTCGAAATGGCTTTGAACCTATTTATTATTTATTTCTCCTTGTTTTTTATGAAAACCACAACAGTTTAAACTACCATCTTCTGTAATCTAAATTAACGCCATTGGTTCCTAGTTAATTTTTTCATTCTCTGCAATCTATTCTTCTGAGTAATCATTATAAAGTGTAAATGAGATTGTATTATCTTCCAGTCTTTTTGTGGGTTCCCAGCACAATAAAATCTAACTCTACTAGATTTAAAAACCTTCTATGACCTGGCTCTTGATCACCTCTCTACCCTCTTTTACTTCTTTTTCTTCCACTGGCTATTATGCTTCAGCCACTTTATCTTTATATTATGCAGATATTTTATTTATTGTGCACACAAGATATTCATTTTCTATTAGCTAATTATCAATCTAAGTCATTCTCTAAAGTCAATAATTAGATTTCTATTTATCATGTAAGAGAAAGTGAACTGCGTGGACAAGATATTAGGATTGTCACAGAGGCTAAATTGCTCTGTTAGTCTTAGTTTCAAAGGGACTAAAACTCTATGATTGATGAGCCATGGGAATAAAATTGTTTCTTCCACATACAGGCCTACTGGGAAATATAAAAGAAAAAACACTAGGAGATATATAATAGAAAGTAGGTTCAAAGAAATACATAGGTAGAGAAATCATATATTGATCATCTTAACTAGGATGTTTGAGATTGAAAAGAACTACCATTAGTAATCACACTTGTGTAAACCAGGACTCTTTTTTTTTTTTTTTTTTGAGACGGAGTCTTGCTCTGTCACCCAGGCTGGAGTGCAGTGGCCGGATCTCAGCTCACTGCAAGCTCCGCCTCCCGGGTTTACGCCATTCTCCTGCCTCAGCCTCCCGAGTAGCTGGGACTACAGGCGCCCGCCACCTCGCCCGGCTATTTTTTTGTATTTTTTAGTAGAGACGGGGTTTCACCGTGTTAGCCGGGATCGTCTCTCGATCTCCTGACCTCGTGATCCGCCCATCTCGGCCTCCCAAAGTGCTGGGATTACAGGCTTGAGCCACCGCAACCAGGACTCTTAAGGCACACCTGTCCTAGATTGCAACCTATGAGAAAGACCAATACTTTACCATAGAACAGTGTCAGCATTGTTTGCATAAGAAATAACCCAGGACACAATATGAGTTATTTATAGTATTATTAATTTGCTTTATATTTCACTTTATGTATAATCTGTGCTTAATCAGATCCTTGGAAGAAGAAGCTGTGATCTATGAGATTTAGTCTCTGGTTGTTATCATAATCCAAACAAGAAAACCCTAAGGAGAAGCAGAATTTCCAAAGGAATAGAGCAAAAGCTGACAGGATAATCAACCTTCACCGTATATGGACCTGTCTTTCCAATGTTAAATAGTTGAAATTGTAGGTATGACTGAGGGTTATAATCCCTTCATGTTTCCATTGAGTATACCCAATGAAATCCATTACCAAACTTAACTATCTGAACATTAAAAACTAAGATTTAAGCTTTAGTGCAATTTTCATTGCACTAGATCCTATCTTTGAAAAGTCACAGTATGAGCAGAGAAGAGTATTATGTCATTTCTATACATGTACAGAAATCAACGTGTATAAATATTCTCAGTATCATCTACATGAATGAATCATTAATTATATACTGATTTACCTTTTGAGGTAATTGTTCTATGTTTTAGGGATACTACTAATGTACACAACAGAAAAAGCCTGGAAGAGAGGAAAGTGTAAGCTTAACAGTGCAACATTTTCTCTTATTTCATTGATTTTCACAGTGTGGTTCAAGTGGCATTGATCATAATCACATATGTACTCTTCAAAAATGCAGGTTCATTGGTTCTAGTTCATTATATTGAATTGGAATTTATAGAGAGTAGATCTAGAAGCATTTTTAGGAAGGGAGCAAGGTGTTTTTTTTTTTTTTTTTTTTTTTTGAGACAGAGTTTTGCTTTTGTTGCCCCGGTTGGAGTGCAATAGTGCAATCTCGGCTCACCACAAACTTGGCCTCTTGGGTTCAAGTGATTCCTCTGCCTCAGCCTCCCGAGTAGCTGGGACTACAAGCATGAGCCACCATGCCAGTTACTTTTTTAATTATTATTATTATTTTTAGTAGAGATGAGGTTTTTCCATGTTGATCAGGCTGGTCTCAAACTCCCGACCTTGGGTGATCCACCTGCCTCAGCCTCCCAAAGTGCTGCAATTACAGGCGTGAGCCACTGTGCCTGGCCCACGGTGATATTTTTGCAGTATAAAAAGCGTGAACCAATGATCCACGTCTAAGGGCTTGACACACTTTTATCACACAAATATATTTTGGAAAAAAGCATAGAAAAAGGTGATTTTCTTTATTAATGCAACTAACAATAAACAGTCTTTTCCTACTATTTTTTGAAATTTTCATTCAGTAAAAAAAGAAAAACTCTTTGTACAACATGGGAGAAAGATGACTTACCGGATAATTACAAGAGAAAATGGCAAAGGAAAAATACACATGTAAAGATTTTAAACATTTAAAAATAATGAAATTCGATGAAATAACTGGAACAATTCTAATTATCCTAATATATAGAAAATTAAAGTTATTTAAATGACTATAACAATAAATAAGGGAAAAATATAAGCACATTTATATTTCTCCATATCTGATTCTTGGCTTAATACATTTTTTTCTAATACATATTTAAGAGAATGCCACCATTTAGAGTATTAAAAAAAATTAAGGAAAAAATTTATGAAAATGAAAGAGAAGTCTAAGGGTGGGCTATAGGGATTTTTGGGAATTTCAAAGTTATGGAAGTAAACTAAGAATAGTCATGAAAAAGAAAAGAACATATCAACTAAAATGTGAGAGTTAATTGATATACACATGAGGCTTTACATGGAACAAAAGTTGTAAAAAGACCTATATTCATGAAAAAATGGGGAAATTTTATATATTACATGGTCTTAGTTCCTAACTATACTGTTCAGTATTAAGTTTCTAAATTACTTTGGACTCTTTTAATACTAAAGAATAAAAACATACATTCAAGATTTTTACATCTCCATATCAAACTCCCCAAGTATTTGTTCAAGAAACATTTTTTAAAAGCATCAAAGTGATGAAAATGAATTCCATATGGTATGCTTACATATGCTAAAAGCAAAATTTATTTTTCTAATCTCGGAAAACATATATATTTTATAACACATTTTTGGGTGTGTAAATGTTTTTCATACAAAATGGGTAGGCCACCATTACAGTCTTCTTCTTCAATAGCAGAAATGAATGTCCAATTCCTTTAATTAGCTTACAATTGATAACTTGGTTATTTTTTGTTCTTTTCATGTTTATGACTAATTTTTCTAAATAATATTTGAGTATCACTATGCATTACTAGCTACAGGTCAGAAGGAGGAGAGAGGAAATTAGCTGTCACCCACAGCTGTGTTTTCTATGTTCTCATAAGCAAAAAGCACTAAGTTATTTTGTGTTGGTCATGCATGCAGATCATCTCATTTCTTTTTTATTTTATACTTAAGTTCTGGGATACATGTGCAAAAGGTGCAGGCTTGTTACATAAGTATACATGTGCCAAGGTGGTTTGCTGCACCCATTAACCTGTTATCTACATTAGGTATTTCTCCTAATGCTATCCCACCCCTTACCCCCTACCCTCTAACAGGCCCCGGTGTGTGATGTTCCCTTCCCTGTATCCACATGTTCTCATTATTCAACTCCCACTTATGAGTGAGAACATGTGGTATTTGGTTTTTTGTTCCTGTGTTAGTTTGCTGAGAATGATGGTTTCCAGCTTCATCCATGTCCCTGCAAAGACATGAACTCATCCTTTTTTATGGCTCCATAGTATTCCATGGTGTATATGTGTCGCATTTTCTTTATCCAGTCTATCACTGATGAGCATTTGGGTTGGTTCCAAGTCTTTGCTATTGTGAATAGTGCTGCAATAAACATATGTGTGCATGTGCCTTTATAGTAGAATGATTTATAATCCTTTTGTTATATACTCAGTAATGGGATTGCTGGATCAAATGGTATTTCAGGTTCTAGATACTTCAGGCATCACCACACTGTCTTCCACAATGGTTGAACTAATTTACACCCCCACCAACAGTGTAAAAGAGTTCCTATTTCTCCACATCCTCTCCAGCATCTGTGGTTTCCTGACTTTTTAATGATCACCATTCCAACTGGCATAAGATGGCACCGCATTGTGGTTTTGATTGGCATTTCTCTAATGACCAGCGATGATGAGCTTTTTTTTTATATATGTCTGTTGACTGCATAAGTGTCTTTTTTTGAAAAGTGTCTCTTTTCTATTAAAAATTAGACTCATACATATATTAATACAAATTGACAAAGAATTTCAAGTTAACATGGTTTTAACACTACACAAAACTTGCATTTTGCACTGTTTAAGTAAGTGAACTATTTGACAGTAGAGCAAGAAAATGGCAAAATAAAGTAATGTAAATGAGTGAACTATAATGAAATGCAAGAGAATAAAAGCACTGTCTTAACTAATTAAGCATTTGTAGCTCATTTTATTTCAGATAATTAATCTTCCACTTCGGCAACTCATTGTAATTAGAAATGTGCTACATTTTGTTGTGCTAATGAAAGAATATTTGTTGTAAACATTTTCATTAATTTTTGATTTTTGGTTTTTGATACTGACATAACGGTTATTAGAAGGAGAGTATATCATAACCTTGTTACTAAAAAAAACTCTATTTTTTCTATTTTAATTTCAAAATTGTCTTTACAATTTCAGTAAGTAGAACAAATTACACAAATCCGAGACTAGGGTGTTACAAAAATATGGTCTGTGTGACACCACAAGAATAGACTAGGTTGATACAACATGACTTCAAGCTCATCCTGTCTTCTGTTCACATGGCTGCCTTGCTTTTGATCATCATCCGTAGCATTTTCTCTGAAGGCAGTTGATTACTTTGTTAGGAGTTGTTCTTTAGAAAACGTATTGTCTACATTTGAATATGGCTTTCTTTTTGTCTGTTTCAAAAGTGCTGATTGTGTTTCTAGGTAGTAAAGCTTTCAACCATTGATCCAAAATTGCAAAGCACATAAAAGCAGTGTCTGAAGATTGTATGGGTGTGCATGTGTGTGTTCAATTCCACAAGTAGTTTATTTGTTTCTCTTTTTCTCTCTCACACGGATACACACAGACACTTAAATCTCACAGATTACGCTAGGGAATGAGAGCCAGTATGGTCAGGTATCATACGTGATTAAGTCCACTTTATGTAGCAGGCTTCAATCAGGTTATTACATTCTACCTTGAGGTTGTGGCACTTACTTTAGGTGTGATGAAAATATGCATTTACGTTTAACTAATTTTTCCAGGAGACTAAGGCAACATTTTACATTAAAAAAAAAAAAAAAAAAAAAGAAGCTATTTCCATGATACATTTATTCTTAGGCTATGAGTCATTGCACTGCATTTAATTGTTTTATTGACATTGATGATAGAATACTGCAACATTTTCTTTCTCTGCTTATCACTTTAGCAGATTGCTAGATTACTTTCCACTGATTAAAAATGGCTATTTCTTACACAACTTGCTTCTTATAGTGTCAGTTGATATTTAAAAGCAATAGGTAATTCATCTCCCTTTCATAGTTTCCATAATGTTTAAAAATTTTGCATGATTTCTAGGTAAAGATGCTCTTTCTTCATCATACCGTCTTGTTTCTATAATTCAATGTAGTATACATTAGCTTTAAAATTATAATATGAATTTTCAAAGGAACTTTCTTTGCCAGATCATCAAAGAAATGGATGCCTGGTATCTCCACCCATCTCTCTCTCTCTCTCTCTCTCTCTCTCTCTCTCTCTCTCTCTCTCTGTGTATGTGTTGTTTTAAATGCAGCCTCATTGGAGTCATGACCGTAACCCAGAAATAACTATGATACTACCCAAGACAACGTTCTTGTCAAATTGAGAATTAAATATATCAACTATCAGCACCCTTTATATTTGTAGTAAGAAAAAATGTCATTCATTAAAGTGTTGATATTAAAAGTGCAGTTAGGGCCGGGCGCGGTGGCTCAAGCCTGTAATCCCAGCACTTTGGGAGGCCGAGACGGGCGGATCACGAGGTCAGGAGATCGAGACCATCCTGGCGAACACTGTGAAACCCCGTCTCTACTAAGAAATACAAAAAATTAGCTGGGCGAGGTGGCAGGCGCCTGTAGTCCCAGCTACTCGGGAGGCTGAGGCAGGAGAATGGCGTAAACCTGGGAGGCGGAGCTTGCAGTGAGCTGAGATCCGGCCACTGCACTCCAGCCGGGCTACAGAGCGAGACTCCGTCTCAAAAAAAAAAAAAAAAAAAAAAAAAAAAGTGCAGTTAGATTTATAAAATATTTGAATAAAGCATTTACTTTGTCAAAACAGGGAAAACTGTTAATGATTATTTTTGTATTGAAAATATGTTTACTTTTGAGCAGTTTGCTCCAAGACTTAATAAGTGATTAAATCTTTCCACTTTTTGTAACATTTTTCAAATAAATATTGAATATGATAATCACCTGTTTACTTTTGAGGATTTTGATGAAAATCTAGTTATGTGCCACATAATGACATTTTGATCAATGTTGATCGCATATACGAAGGTGTTTGCATAAGATTATGTCTTACGGGGCCGGGCGCGGTGGCTCAAGCCTGTAATCCCAGCACTTTGGGAGGCCGAGACGGGTGGATCACGAGGTCAGGAGATCGAGACCATCCTGGCTTACACGGTGAAACCCCGTCTCTACTAAAAAAAAAAATACAAAAACTAGCCGGGTGAGTTGGCGGGCGCCTGTAGTCCCAGCTACTCGGGAGGCTGAGGCAGGAGAATGGTGTAAACCGGGGAGGCAGGAGAATGGTGTAAACCGGGGAGGCAGAGCTTGCAGTGAGCTGAGATCTGGCCACTGCACTCCAGCCCGGGCGACAGAGCGAGACTCCGTCTCAAAAAAAAGAAAAAAAAAAAAAAAAGATTATATCTTACTTTTACTATACCTTTTCTATGTTTAGATACGTTTAGATGTACAAAGACTTACCATTATGTTACAATTGCTTACTGTATTCAGTACAAAAACATGCTGTAAAGGTTTGCAGCCTAGGAAAATAGGCCACACCATATAACCTATGTGTGTGGTAGGCAATACTATATAGGTTTGTATAAGTACACTTTATGCTGTTTGCACAGATAAAATTGCCTAATGATGCATTTCTCAGAAAGTATTTCTGTTGTTAATTGACATGCAATGTAGCTGTATTTAGATTCATGCAATTAACATGTAGGCACAAGCAACATGCAGAGAAGCACCAAGGATGAACAATCTAAGTGGTATTTAGATGATCTTTAAGAATATGGCATCAACAGAGCTTAACAACTTCCAAATCTAAACAAAAATATTCCACGATAGTCCTTTTGAACAAAGTAAGTGTTTCAGGTAAAGCTGGTGATCTAAACAAATTTCCTTGTACTGGAGATATTTCTACAACCACTGAAATGGTACTGAATTACTTATTTGCTTTCGATAAAAGCATTGATTGCCTTGATATATTTAAGAGAATCATATTTTCTTTTTTTTTTTTTTTTTTGAGACGGAGTCTCGCTCTGTAGCCCAGGCTGGAGTGCAGTGGCCGGATCTCAGCTCACTGCAAGCCCCGCCTCCCGGGTTCACGCCATTCTCCGGCCTCAGCCTCCAGAGTAGCTGGGACTACAGGCGCCCGCCACCTCGCCCGGCTAGTTTTTTGTATTTCTTTAGTAGAGACGGGGTTTCACCGTGTTCGCCAGGATGGTCTCGATCTCCTGACCTCGTGATCCGCCCGTCTCGGCCTCCCAAAGTGCTGGGATTACAGGCTTGAGCCACCGCGCCCGGCCGAGAATCATATTTTCAAAAAATGATTATTGCTGTCAGTATTGCTCTTGGTACACATCGTGTCCAATGTTATGAGTATACGGTATATGCTAAGCACCCACATCTATTATTTTAATTAATTCTCACAATAACCCTTTAATTAGTTGTAGTGATGAATTAATGTCAATAGGAAAACTTTATTAAGATATTATTACCATAGTCAATATGATTAGATCTTAAATTAGGCTACTGTTGATAGAGACAAATGGAAGAAAAAGATAAGTCATATTTTAAAAAATCTATGAGGTCTGGCACGTGTTTCAATGTGACAGGAAAGGGAGAAGATGAGGTCTAAGATGACTTCTAGATGTGAAGTCATTTGTAAAGATCAAAACCGGGTAAACATTATTTGAACCAAATCTGAGCCTATTAGAAAGACTTCTGAGTTTTATGTAACATTCCATACTATAGTGGAAAAAATGGCCTACATTTTCTGATTGATGTACAGCAGATACAGGTAAAATGTTGGATATCTTGAAACTCAAGAAATTGTATCAGGATCCAATGGATATTTACTTCTCTCTTTCCAGTGAGTCCAGATTCCACGACTGCACTCCAAACTGGGGGACAGAGCAACAGAATGAGACTCCATAACAAAAAGAAAGGAAAGAAAAGAAAGAAAGAAAGAAAGAAAGAAAGAAAGAAAGAAAGAAAGAAAGAAAGAAAGAAAGAAAGAAAGAAAGAAAGAAAGAAAGAAAGAAAGAAAGAAAGAAAGAAAGAAAGAAAGAAAGAAAGAAAGAAAGAAAGAAAGAAAGAAAGAAAGAAAGAAAGAAAGAAAGAAAGAAAGGAAGAAAGAAAGAAAGAAAAGAAAGAAAGGAAGGAAAGATTTGTCTGCAGTATCCATAATTCTTCAGTTCTGTTAACTGCTTCAATAAAGATAATAATGATTTATTATATAATTTATAATTATTTTTGTACATATTTATGAAATGGAGAGAAAGAAGAGAATCTATTTATACCAAGACATATGGAGTACTATAGTATAAACAGAAATATATACATTATATATATAATATATAATCCATTATTAATTCTTACTTTTCAATGACAAAAATGAAGATCAGAAAGATGAAAAGACTTTTCTAAAGTTATACAGTAAGAGCAGACTTAGAAGTGTAATGTACAGCTCCTTCCTGAACTCTATTAACCTTTTACGTGATACCATGATAATACTGTGATTCATGCATACATATGTCTTCAGTCATAGAAAGATATTGAGCTTGATATTAACCAAGCTCAATATCAGCAGACGGGGAAATAAACTACATTCATGTTAAGTCCATAATGAAGGTGTGAATGCAGGATGGGGTAAGGACTGAGACCAGTTATGCAATTGACCATTCCATTTCTTCACATATTTTTTAGAATGACAGTAATATGACAGTAATATTTTGTATGAAATTACTTAGAGTCAAGTGGATAGGAAAATTAAGTATGTTTCGTGTAGGCTTAGTGACTTAGCATACATATTTAAATATGTAGAGGTAAATCCTTTTATATTTCAATTCATAAGTCTTCTTATAGCAAACAGAACATGTTCTCGTTCCACTCAATTATCAATTATTTTTCTCTCTTCCTTCCCAGAAAAGAATTAGAAAACGTATTTTATGGTCAATTATTAAGTATGCAGGCTGTCAGGTCAGATTACCCAAATAAAAATTGTGCCATCTATTCTTTATTTGATTTAGGGTCCATCATTTACTTTCTCTAAACCTTGGCTATATAACAGGGTTAAATATCACCTCACAAAATTGTTAGGAGAAGCAGATGAGCTAAAGCAGGAAAATCACTCAGTAAAGACCTGACACATAGTAAATGCTCAATAAATGTAATATTTTTTGGTTTTAGGAGGAAATTTTATTGAAGTTCTCAAAAATAAATACAACAAAATAGGCCTAAATTGATTTTTTAGATACAATCTTTCCTTTAGTTAAAAAAATCAAATGTATATGTCTTAGGAAGGTTTTACCTATTCAAAGTAATTTCATTGAATATGACTTTCTCCCTTTGTGATGTAAAAATACACAATGGCCAAAAGGTTTCTATTTCTCTATATAGGTAATTAAATTTATTTTCTATATGTCATGAAAACTAATACTGGTGGAAAGATTCACACAGGAAGGATTATTTCTCATAACACTCTTCTCTACTGAAAGATTACTTTTGCTATCACTTGAAATGATCCTGAATTTAAATGAGGTTAAACAGGACTTAGTGCTTAAAATACTCTATGATATATCTGTACATATTTCTGGTTAAAAATACAATAATGCTTTTAATCAAAGCAAAACATCTTAGATTTTATATTCTACATCTAACTGTTTAAAGGTTATGTAGTCACAGAGATTCTATTGTCTATGTATAGTATTTTATAAGGTGATAGTCTAAAATCATGGGAAATATTGGCAAGAAAGCTAGGTTCACAAATGTTTTTACTTTGTATTAAGAAAAAAAATCTGTAACTGTGCTTTTCAGGTTCTTACTTTAAAAAAGAAAAAAAAAAATCAGTCCTGCCATAGTTATTTCAACTTAATATTTGCTAACATCATAGAAGATGACTCCAAAGAGGAAACAGGGAGAACTACTGTATTGTCCTATTTGACCAGTACCTCTAATATTCAATAGAATATTCAAAAGAGGTTAAAAATATTGAATTGGAAAAGTATGATAAATACTGAAACTGATGCATTGTGATAAATCACATAATTTAACATGAAAACTAACATTTTCTCAAAGCTAAATGAAAATGTCAACTATGTATTAAGAAGCTAGGAAAGGATATATCCTTCACTGAAAGAAATTCTGTTTTATTTGGTGATTACTAAACTTAGAGAATTTTTGTTTTCCTAAAAGAGGTAACACAGAATGAAGGACTACGCTTGATATACATAAAAGTACATAAATTTGTATACAACAAGACTTTATATGGTGCCTACCAAAAGTCACTCCCAAAATTTATGCATTACAATGGGATGCTGATGCTGACCATTCAATGCTTGCTTTGAAGCAAAATTAAGTGGGCCAGCTGAGGTATTATATGCTGTCAATATCTTAGCACAGTTTTCTACCACTCTTATGAATCTCTTCCCAGCCAAAAGACCTTTTCTGTTTCTCCTGCTGCTGCTCCTCCTTCATCCCTCCCTCTTTCTCTTTTTACCAACATTAGAATATATAGACATAGACCCACAAGTGAAGAAAAAATAATTACAGTTGTTATAAAAGCAATGCCACAGTATTGAGGACTTGTCTAACTAATAGCAATTTAGAGACAAAAAAAAAATTCCCCCAAGTAGCTAATGTGACAATGACACTTTCGAGATAAAAAGATAAATGTCAGATTAGAGTAAAGAAGAGAAATCTTGGGGGTCAGGATTTATTTGGCTCTTGAAGAATGAATAAATGCTTACCAGGTGGAAAATTTCAGAATGGTATTCCAGGTAGGATAACACTGTATGTAAACATACACTGACTTTAAAGGCATGAAATGCCTGAGGTGTATAATACTCAAGTCAAGGCCAGATGCGGTGGCTCATTCCTGTAATCCTAGCACTTCGGGAGGCCAAGGCGGACAGAGTGCCTGAGCTCAGGAGTTGGAAACCAACCTGGGCAACATGGCAAAACCCCGTCTCTACTAAAAATACAGCAAATTAGCCAGGAGTGGTGGTGTGCGCCTGTAATCCCAGCTACTTGGGAGGCTGAAGCACGAGAATTGCTTGAATTCAGGAGGCGGAGGTGGCAGTGAGCTGAGATCGTGTCACTGCACTCCAGCCTGGGCGACACAGCAAGACTCTGTCTAAAAAAAAAAAAAATACTCAAGCCAGAGTAGAACAGACCCAGCCCAGGAGCCTCCCTCCAGTCTGTTTCCCTTTTGGATCTTGGATGAATCTTATCTTGCCCACTACGAGTGGTCACTAGATTGTAATAAAGTTCAACTTTTGTTATAACAATGCCTTGTTCTGTCTTCCTTTATCATTTGCTGTAGAAATCCTACAAAATTTGAAATGCACTTGGTTCTGAGGCTGGAGTAAAACGATCATGCTGAAAATCCCTGTCCTCACTCCACCACCACATGACCTGGTTTTAGTATAGAAAATATATGCTAAATATATATAAATACGCATTTAAAAAGGATTATAAATCATGATGCTATAAAGACACATGCACACGTATGTTTATTGCGGCACTGTTCACAATAGCAAAGACTTGGAATCAACCCAAATGTCCATCAGTGACAGACTGGATTAAGAAAATGTGGCACATATACACCATGGAATACTATGCAGCTATAAAAAAGGATGAGTTTGTGTCTTTGGAGGGACATGGATGCAGCTGGAAACCATCATTCTTAGCAAACTATCACAGGAACAGAAAGCCAAACACCGTATGTTCTCACTCATAGGTGGGAACTGAACAATGAGATCACTTGGACTCGGGAAGGGGAACATCACACACCGGGGCCTATCATGGGGAGGGGGGAAGGGGGAGGGATTGCATTGGGAGTTATACCTGATGTAAATGACGAGTTGATGGGTGCTGACGAGTTGATGGGTGCAACACACCAACATGGCACAAGTATACATACGTAACAAACCTGCACGTTATGCACATGTACCCTAGAACTTAAAGTATAATAATAAAAAATAATAAATAAATAAATAAATAAAGTATAATACAGTAATTTCTCTGAAAAGAGTGACTGTGAATTTTGAGATTAAAGCAACAGGAAGACATAATTGTCAGTCAATTTACTCTCATTGGGGAAGAAAATATGAAGGGTTCTAGAAGAAGTAAAAGTAAAACTCTAATATATTTATGAAATACCTACATAACATTACTTACTTGTTTTAAATATGCCCTAGCCACTGATCTGTTTAGGCATATTGATGCCATGCTGATTTTTGCCACCTTGATAAATATCATTAATCTGTAAAATATTTTAAATAAACTATTATGGAATACTCAGTAAAGCTATATTTTCACTTTTCTTGACTGCCAAATTAATTTGACATTTATATCTTGGCAATGCATATCTTCACTTCAGAATGGATGTAATAAAGGAGAAAAATGACCTTATGAAATTCTAATCTCTATACTTAGAATTGTTCATAAATCAATAATTAAAATTTGAATGTGAAGAAAAAAATTATGGTAGATGTTTCTGAAATGCAGAGTCCTCCTCAGAGTTTCTGCTATTCAGCTCTGCATCCATAACGCACTAGGAAAGCATACAGCCAGAGACAGAAGATAGAGCCTTGGAGGGGTAACAGGGTAAGATTACCAGGGATAGGCCTCGTCAATAGTGGGAGCAAAAAAGAAAGAGGATTACGTGGAGCAAGGGAGGAAACACACACACAAACACACACACACACACACACACACACAACTTTGGGATACTATTCTTAATATAGGGCTTGAACAATAGACATGGTGATTTGAAGGATAAATCACCCTAAAGAAGGATACAGAAGGATGTCTAGAGTTGGAAGCAATGTGACTCATGGGTCTAGGGAAGGTCTATTTGAGTACAAAGTTTGTGTTCCATGCATTGAAATGCAGGCCTGAAATAAATAAATGTCCTAATAGAATCATCCCTCCCCAGCCTTTCTACTCCTGTCTCACCTTCATGTTTTGACCATGGAACACTGGTGCTGTTTTACTTATTTATTTTGTAAAGTCTGCCTCTTCAAATAATTTGGTCTCTACTAAGAACATATATTACTGGCAAAATCATAATAAGTCCTATTAATCTCTGGGAAATGGTGTGACATAAACAAATCAAGTCCCTCATTTTAGTGAGTTATGACCAAATGATAATGTTTTTCTCATTTTACCCATCAGCATTACATTAGAACATATTAACCTGCATATTGCTAGATACATTTCTTGATTTTTATCTACTAGCCAGTCAACTTTTGACCAATATGTTAAATTAAAAAGAACATTGCTACATATTATTCTCAAAGCAAATTTCAGTACTGCAAAATAATAGCTGCATTTAGGATGCAGGAGGCAAGAACAACAACAACAAAAAGAAAGACAGGATTGAGTTAAAAAAAAAAATAGGCCTTCACTCCAAAAATTGTGCTAAAATTGGGAAGAAGTTATCTATAGCATCATTTCATAACTGTCTACTTCAGCAGCATTTACTACATAAACAGCCCATTTTATCCACATTTCACTGACTCCCTGGATTTTGGAAACCTGAGCTTTTTGCACCTTTGAAATGATTAGTTATTAGTAAGTAAATATTCAAATTTTATTTTAAAAAGTAAACAAAAAATCTTTGTCTATACAATGTTACTTTCGTCTGTCACATTATTCACTACCAAAGAGAGAACGGTTTGTTACTGCAATACATCGGACTGCATAGCACAGGGTAGTTTTATGCTCTATACACTCACCCTTTGCAGAACTATACTTTCCAATTTACAACAGGAAATCCAATTCTATAAAAATCTAATTATTTCACATGGTGGACTCAGCATGAGTCTCCCCTCCACTGTTTCCCCCTTTATTTGGTTGGGTGATGAGTGTATTTCCTCTGGAGGTTTATATTTTTTCAACCCAGCTACATTTTGAGAACACACACACAAAAAGGGATTTGGCACACATCTTTTCCCATCTCCTCTCAGTAATTATAGTTAATGAAAGTACGTGTGTTTTTTCACTTGTGTGGTCTTCTGGAAAATAAGAGTTTATTTTATTCCAAAAAATGTCATTTCAGTATTTTGGTTGGTTCAATATTATTATCTTTTTCAAGGGTAACAAGCAGATTCATTCCAAAAATATGTTAATAATTATGGTATTAACCAAGAAAGAAACTGCTGTACTTCAAAATTAAAATTCATCGTCTGCTGCTCTGTTCTATAATAACTAGGTCATCAGTTTGGGTGCTCCTGCTTAACATGCATTTACTATCCATATGTATTCCCTCACCTAGAGGCCTGATATTTTTAATGAGATTATATCAAAGGATGTGAAGGCTGGAGAGTAGTAACATCATTTTACTAGGTAATTCCCAGAACTCTGATCCATTTCAGTGAGGCAATTAAGACTGCTGACTACAATAAATGATACTAAGAGATTATAGAGGTTTTTCTGCATGAGTGCATAGTTTAAAAAATAATTTAGATTTACTTAACATAGAAAAACACTTCCAGAGGGGAAAAATGTAGGTTCTTTTTTCTTTTCATTTTTCAATTTAGCTGAATCCATAGAAGCGATTTTCTCTTACTGTGTCTGTGCAGCACTTACGTGCAGTCTAATAATAAATGATTTCTTTGAGGTGTACTAAAAGAAGTAGACTTTAATTGTGTGCTTTCCCTACATGTCACTAATATCTATAATGTTCATTAGCATTACATCCACTATGCTGTTTATCTGGGTAAGACTAATAAGCCTTAATATCATTTTCATCAAAAGCTGTGTGCATTTTAGCTATTTGCCTCACATCAGCTTATTAGCGCCATTGCCTCCAAAGACAATAGGAGAGTTCCTAAAAACAAACACGGGAAAATCAAAGTTTGTTGTCTTGAAGAGTTAATTCTGACAGAGAGGTGACCTTTATCCCTACATACTCACTCTGTTTTTATTTTATTTTATTATTTTTTTTTATCAAACCTCTCCAAAGGGACTCATCATATGCAGGGTTCTATGAAGAGAAAAAGAAGAGCATTGTCCTTATCACCTCCTTCCAGAAAGTGGCAGAGTAATAGGACTTTGTAAGGCGAAATGAAGCCCAGTCTGATGGCTGCTGATTAAAAATTGACTCTGCCACATCAAAGAGGAGTTGAAGGTGAAAATGATGATCACTTCCCTCTCCCAGGGACCCTGCACCATTTCTTTTATTCAACCTTGAAAGGTTCTTTCTGAATAAGATAATATCCCTCGAGTCCATTCTGCCTTGGCAGCATGGAAAAATGTAGATCAGTATGCCTCTTCTTTATGGAAAAAAAAATGGGATTTTGTTAATGACATAGCACTTTAAAGTGATGGCTTGTATGTAGTAAATGCTGAGAAATTAATTATAAAATGCTTCATAGACTGTAGATCAAATTAATTGCTTGTATGCAGCTACTAAAAAGACCACTGTAAACTGCACTGCCTTTACTGCTTTTCCCTGATTGTCTTTACCCTTAGATGCAATAGAGATGCCTATGCTCCATTTCTATTTTCACCACAGACTTGAAACACTGAATTCTTAGAAAGATTGTCACCTGTAGTATTATAGCCTTTTACATAAAAGAAAAAGTATATGTCTTACGTCAACATATATTGCAGATCTGTATTTCCTGAATGCCTTATGCTACCCATTTGGAGATACAGTCACCAGAATATATATATAAATAAATATAAATATAAATATATAATATATAAAACTATAGGCATATACATAGAGACAGTCTAACCAAACACATGCATGTAGACAGAATTAAAATGTCTGTGAAAATAAATTGTACAGAACACTTAATGAACAAATACAGAATTTGAATCAATCCAAAAACATTTAAGAAAAAGATGAAGAAAACATTTTATTTAGCTTGGAAAAAATAACTTATATAAAGAATCCATAAAGATTTGATATGTGGGAGAAGTTGCCAGACCTTCATTTTAGATTTTCCCATTAGTCCTCTCTTGTTATAGCAGATGCAACATTTCCAATGAGGGTATCTCTAGCTCCGTCAATTCTGTGTATAATTATATAATTAAGAAATTTATCCTGAATTACTACAGAAATCTAAAACACATAATAAAAATCAGAAAGTCATAAAAATTGTTCATAATGATCCTTAATATCTAAGTTGAAAATGATTAAGATGAAAGCTGCATACTTGGGTAAATGAAATATTTTGAAATATTAATTTTCTGAATAATTTCATCTGTGAAAAATGTATCGCCACTTCCTTCTTAGGCTATATAATTTATAGGTTTTATATTTCTCTTCCATGTATTGCATGGTTTATATACAGGAAATAGTTTTAAATACAAGAATGAAATCAGATATATATGCTGGCGGGCTTTTAAATTCAGCATATGTAATATAAAACATATTGTTTCTAATTTTTTTCTTGCTATATTTAAATGATACTTTAGTCTTGCTAATAACTGAGGACCAATTCTCTTTTCAACATGGAGGAAACTGTAATGTATAATCATAGCATAAAACAGCAAGTAAGCCACTAAACACGTTAAGAATTTAAAAATAATAATATATACTCTAGATGCACACACATACCAAAAGAGAGATCATTGCAAAATTAAAACATTGATAATTTTTCTGCTCTTGATATTTTTAACATTTTAATTTTTCTTAAAAAGAAGAATAAAAAATTATTCTCGTTGCATTAATGCCAAGTTTAATATGCTTATATATGGGAGTAAATGACTTAATTTTTTGTAGAATATTTGTTTGCTTTTTCATACTTCATTTCCAAAATAATCCAGGTTTCCTTTAGATATTGTCTCTGAAGATAACTCCTTCAAATTACAATGTACATTATGATAAAATTTTCTTCAGAAAAAAATGAAGTTTAATATCATTTTATCACTGGTTTTAATTATACAGTAATATATTTCACATTAAAATGAGATAAAAGCATGCAAAATATTTACAATTTAAACAATTCTTATTCTAAACTTTGCCATATCAATTATATTTCCATGGAAGCTATAGAATTATTAATGTAAACATGTGGCCTTTTAAATTTGTTCTTGCTTTTCCTTTTTTTTTTTTTTTTTGACAGAGTCTCACTCTGTTGCCAGGCTGGAGTGCAGTGGCACAATCTTGGCTCATTGCAACCTTCAACCCCTGGTTCAAGAGATTCTCCTGCCTCAGGCTCCCGAGTAGCTGAGATTACAGGCACGTGCCACCACGCCCAGCTAATTTTTGTATTTAGTAGAGACAGGGTTTCACCATATTGTCCAGGATGGTCTCAATCTCCCGACCTTGCTCCCACCTCGGCCTCCCAAAGTGCCGGGATTACGGGTGTGAGCCACTGCTCCCAGCCCTGTTCTTGCTTTTCTACAAAATTCTTCAATATTCTCAATCAAATTAAGATACATTGTTTCTGGTACTTATCACAACATTCTGGTTTAACCTAAGGCATACATTCTTTATTCAGGAAAGCAAAAAATTAAAAGTGAAAGGTGATTAATCTTGTTTTTTTGCTGTTTCTTTTTTAAAAATAATCCTTAGTTTTCAGTTCTGCTGATCTCTAAACTTCTTGAAAGTGGGGACCATTTTTTGGTTTACTTTTGTCTACCTAATGTCTTACTTAATGTTTAGCACATAAATGATTTTCAAAAATATGTTTGAATAAATATTTATAATTAATACCAACTTAAACCAATAGCTTTACAAAGAATTAAGCAAAAACCTGTGTCCCAGTGGTCCAACTAGTTTGTGTGTGTTGTTAGTGGTTCTTCAGGGTTACCATAAACCCAGCTGAATTAGATTAATTTATCAAGGATGTTTATCAGCATCTATAGGAAAGAAATGTAATGGTTTATATTGTTTTTTTTTTTTTTTTTTTTTTTTTTTGAGACGGAGTCTCGCTGTGTCTCCCAGGCTGGAGTGCAGTGGCGTGATCTCGGCTCACTGCAAGCTCCGCCTCCCGGGTTCACGCCATTCTCCCGCCTCAGCCTCCCAAGTAGCTGAGACTACAGGCGCCCGCCACCACGCCCGGCTAGTTTTTTGTATTTTTAGTAGAGACGGGGTTTCACCATGTTAGCCAGGATAGTCTCGATCTCCTGACCTCGTGATCCACCCACCTCGGCCTCCCAAAGTGCTGGGATTACAGGCTTGAGCCACCGCGCCCGGCCTATATTGGTTTTTAAGGTTCACAATACAACGTATCAAAAATTTTCTTCTGATTAGAAAGTCTAATCAGACTTTGAGATGGCAACTGAATCATCTCCCTAAACCCATCCAACTCGTATGGCTCACCTGTTCCCATATTTATTGTGCATCATTTATATGAATCTCTCTACCTTGGCACTGTTGATATTTAATTCAGATCATTCTTAATTGTAGGCAGCTACCCTTCCCATCACAGGATACCTAGCGACATTTCGAGTATCTACCTATTTGGTGCCAGTAGCACTATCTTAACCACCCTGGGCCTATTGTGTGAAACACGTATATCTCCGGACACTTCCAAATATCCCGTAGGGGACACAATTTTCACCAACCCTGACACAGCCACTGAGAACCACTGCTGTAATTTTACGAAATAGGTTAAGGACCTAGTATTACTGTTTAAAAGGCCAAAAATAAATCCTAAAATTATTATGTGGCTTGAATTTGGTACATCTCTAGAGTTCTTGATTAGGCTCTATGTGTTACAACCCATGGAAAACCTTGTGTTAAGTTCTATTTATATTCGTTATTATTCTGCCTATTTCTTTTCAGCGGTAACTTCTAAGTTATACGTAAATGCTTTGTATAATATCGGTCTTGGCAACTAACTTGCACGTGCTCTAACACAGCAGACAGTTTTTGATTTTGTTTGTTTGTTTGTTTCACCATTTGGCTTCAATCTCTACCTTCAACTCTATTGGATCTCATTTTTCCTCTGGGGCTGACTGCAATTACAAAAATTTCATAAATCTTAAATGACTAATGAAATCTGATGACATGAATTGAAGCTAATCCTAGTTTGCGTTAAAGTTTTGACCTCAAACTCGATCCAAAGTTGTTAGACCTTGAACAACCATTGCTTGGATTAGAGGAGAGGGTGACATGTTCTTTCTCTAAGACCATCCACTCTTTTTTTTTTTGTAGGTGGGTTATTCTCAGGGGTTAGGGATACGAAGGAAGAGTAAAACAGATGGAAGTCTCTTTATCTTATTGCCTCCTTTTCACTGGGGAATAGACCGTTGGTCTTGTTATGGTTCTGCCTATTTTTTTTTTTTTTCTTGATGCTGTGAATCTCTGTTAATTTGGTGGTTTCAGGTAAATTGTGTTGTGGTGTTTTGCTAGGCTGAATTAAGCACCCTTCAGCCTTCTCCGCTCCTAAGAAAACCTTTCCAAAAAGACACCATACTTTGCCCTGACCCTACCAGGAATAGATCACCCTGACCCTTTTTAGGATTCCTTACCCTCATTTGGTAGAGAAGCCTTCAGCAGAGTATGGCAGAGCCTGCTTCTTTTCTATCCTACACGTTTATTCCTGTGGTATCACGAGAAGCACTGGGATCCTCCTCTGCCACTTTATGGGGCTACAAAGGGAGTTTTGTGCATCATGTTCCCAGGTCCATTACAACATAGTCCCTTCAGGGCCTGCTGGGATGAGCTACTCTTTCAGATACCATTTTTTTTCAACTACCCAAAGACCAGAGGCAGGCTCCTTTCTATACTCAAGAATGCCGTCAAATTTCAGAGGAAAAGAATATGTCTCCCTTCTTCACCATATTCGAGGAGTAGGACTAACAATAAACACTTCAATTCGTTAGGCTCCCAGAATAATTACCAGAGAACTCTCTTCTCACATGCTTTATTATGCTGGAGGTACTGAGATGTGAGTGTTTCTATCTTACAAACACCCATAATTTCTAGGATTGATTCTCGGAACCCCACTCCTTGGATTTGGGGAGAGAATATTCATCTTCCCAATTAAATTACTCTACAAAAGAGTGACAACTCTCACAACTCTTGTGCCAGTCTTATTTGAACATCCACATTTATACTCATAGGTTTCTGCAAATCCTTTGGAGAAGCTGTTTGCCCCATCTAATGATTGCTTTCTTTGATGCTTGTTTTCCCCAGCTTAGGACCTTGATCATATTTTTAGTACAAAGCAGATTAAAAAAAAAAATCCACATGATATCTTGCTATCTGTGAATCACTGTTAAATGTTTCCTCTTCTCCCGTAAGATTTACCTTAAGCAGGAGTTAATTGTTACTTAATTTAATAGTGGTGAAAAAGAAATACCAATAGTGACCTTTTATAAAGTTTGTCTTTTATGTATATAATTATGATGATTAAATGTATGTGTCAATTGAAAAGGTATTTTCGGATGAGATTAATAATTAAATTGTGACCTTTGGGCAAAGCAGAGTTCCCTTCATGATGTGGGTGAGCTTCATCCAATCAGTGGAAGGCATGAATGGAGCAAAACACCGGCTCCCTAAGCAAGAGAAAAGTGCCCATCAGTAGCCTGCTGGCACAGCCTGTAGATAACGGACTTCCCAAGTTTGAATATTATGTGAGCCAAGTTCTTATAATCTCTGTCTCTCTCTCTCTAATGATTCTATTTCTCTGGAGAACCCAGACTAATACAATAATTAAGAAAAAAGGTGCTCAAATATATTGCATCGTATATTCATTAAAATATACAGGAGATCCAAATTAATTTTTCAGGTTAAAATTACTTTTCATTTTCAACCTATTCTATAATAGAGTGCTGAATTTCTAATTAGTGTTTCTCTTTAATTGGAAGGATGTCAGAGCACTAGTTTGATTTGTATGTGTGCCTTTGACATACAGTAACCGTAGACACAAAAAATGTCAAATATTATGAAAGAGATGTATAATTATTTTCTCATAGACTATATATATTTAACGTATATATGTATATGCATATATAATACATACATACACAATATCTTATATAGAGAGATACACATAATATGTATGTATAATGTACAGGTATATGTTTTCTATCTAGTCCTAGATGTCTCAGAATTAACTTCATATGAAGTCCATTTCAGAGGAAACAAAAATCCTCACAGATTGGCCTGCCTTTGATGCTGTCTTTAGGAGACTCTGTTTTTCTGGTGAATTAATGAATTACTAAATTATTATCTGTGAAAGTTTTATGTATGATTGCAGACAACTACATAGAAAGTCTTATTAGACTTTTAGTTTCTATCTGTATATTTTTGAATGTTCTTGTTGTTACCAGTATTATTTTTAAATTTCCTTTCTTCCAGATTGCTCTAGCAGATGCTGTGAACTTCTCTAAAACTGATATAGAATACATTTAAATTTGGCCATGACCTAATCTAAGACTCCTTCTCAAAACTGAAATGTGTATTAAAATTATTAGTAATGGTTAAACATTTATAATTTGTGACAGTGCTCAATACCTCTCATGAGGGAATGTTGGAAAACAAATATGATAACAAGGTGACTAATAGTTTGCCTAGATTTTGATTTCAGTTTCTGAGCAGGAATGAAAGCCTATCTCATGCTCTTGTATTGTATTGTAATGTAATCCTGCAGAAAGAACATTGACTTGATAAAGTAACAATCAAAGAGTTTCTTTTTTGAAACTCAGGGAAAATAATATAAAATTATAATTAGTTAACATAATAAAAAGGCAAAACTGAATATTAGGTACACTGTGGTATACACGTAAATTTTTCAAGGTTAGATTACTATGCATTTTTGAATAGAAAAATAAAAATAAAAAGTCATGTTTCACAAACTGTACCCAATAATTTAAGAATAATAATTATAATTGTACTTTTCTTTTTTGGAAAGAATCTTCATTAAGTATGTAAAATTTCAAGAGGAGTGCAAATGTTGGAGTAGTAGTATTTTAAGAAGATTAGAGTAGACAATTATACCAGACATAAAATAGAACAATGTGTTGAGAAACTCAAGAAGCTTAAAATAAAATGTTATTTACTCTTTATCCAAATCTGAATCTCTACTTCAGTCAAGAACATATAATCCTCAAAAGCACTATCATATATACGTGTTGGTTTTCTTACCTCAAAGTTAGTTTCATTTTTAAAAAACTGTATTATACACACTTCCACAGCCTCTTCAATGACCATATCACGCAACAGAGGAGTATATTTTTACCACAGATTAACCAACACTTATCCATTATTACCATTCAGTCCATAATTTACTTAAGCTTTGCTCTCAGCACTGTAAATTTTGTAGGTATGATGAATTCATAATGACATGTTACCATCATTATAGTATTATACAGAACAGTTTCTTTTCTCTGAAATTTTACAGAACAGATAATGAGATCCAATTTTTCAAATATTTTTTTCATAAATAATGGCTTTGGTGTTGTTTCTAAGTCACTAAATAGATGTACAAAAATTGTCAAAAAACAGCTTCAATAGGGATCTTGCTACAATAAATTATAAACTTGCTACAATAAATTACATAAATTTAAAATCTAGCATATTATAGTGTCTTCAGTAAGTGAAACAAATATCAATGAACTGTAGCTATATGAAGACAGATTATCGTTTAACAACAGAACTTCTGAGTAATTAGGATTCCAAAATCTGGAATGCCCTTCATAAGTGGAAATACATTTCTCATTGTGTACAGTTAAGAAGTTCACAAAGTAAGAAATGTTAGTAAGCTGATTGGAGCCTGCTTGATATTTGAAGCCTCTTATATTCTTTAAATTTTATGATTCTGAAAAAATGAGATAAAAATACATTATTTTAAATACGTAAATATTTTCTTCACTACCTTGTCTCTTGACTGACTTTCAATTATTTTTTCAGTAAACATTTATTGAATGCATACGCTGTGCTTTTTGGTGAATATATGGGAAAAAAAAGGAAATAGCTATGGAGTATGATTACTTCATACTATTTTTAATATTTATAAATTCAAGTTATTATATAACAAACTATAAGAATTTATAGTTAAGATGGAAGACAGACATTTTTATAAATTATTCACAGACATCCTGATAAGTTTAATACTAAAATAATATTTTTGGGGGAGCCCATAGTGAAGAAAACAATTTCTGCTTGTATAAATAATCATCAAAATGGTGAAATTACATTACTTCTGAAGGAGTATAGATGCATGTTATCGTAGTTCAAAGGAAATAATATTTCAGGATAAAGCAAAATATTAATGAATGGGATAATAACAAATCTACATTTAGAAAACGATATTACAGTATGGGGAAGATAATAGGAATCTAAGGTGAGAAAAAATAACAGAATTAGTCCAATTAGAGTTCTAATTAGTATAAATAGTAATAACAATGAGAGTCAGTGGAATATTGGATACAACACAACCTGTTCAAAGCCTTTCAGCTTATGCTTATGCTGAACATTTATAGAAACTGCAGAACAAGCAGGGTGGACAAAATGACGAAGCTCCCTTTCTCACCATTTCTCAGTCAAGGGTTGTGTTATCTCGCTAGGAAGGGCAGGCCCCCAGAATTTTTCATTTGTTCTCTTGCAGCTACAGTGTTTCAGAGGCTGAATTTTAGGTGAGTGCTGCTAAGAGGCTGGACTTCATTTCTCCACCAAATACCCACTTCTAGAGCAGAGGTTCTAGCCCTCACAATGGTAGATTGAGAATATTGTGACATTGATTGGTCATATCCCAAATTGCTCATAGGGTAGAGGTTTCACACTAGATGAAAGCCAAGAAGACCAGGGATTACCGTCCCTCTAAAATGCTACTCATGAAGCGTTGGCATCATATCAATAGTAGTGGGTCACTTTACCTAATCCCAGCTCTGGAAAAGTAGCCCAGAGATTTTTTTCCCCCAAGTGTATATGCAAATTATAAGACCAAAAAGAGTTCTGAAGTGTTTCCTAAAGAAACTGCCTTTATTTGAAACACAGCATGCATAGATGCACTCTTTATGATGTAATAGCAGAAAAGCAGGGAAGATGAAGAAGAGGTTCATAGGAGTTACATTTCTTTATTTTACTGCAATTACAATAGCAGAGATTTGTAGATTCTGAAAATCTAGATATATATGGTAAGTCTGAGAGAACTAAGAAAATAACAACATATATATATAAAGAAGTAAAATGTTACACTAGAAAATATTTGCTATGCCAAAGAAAGTAATAAAAAGAACAGAAAAAAAGATGGTATCAGGTATAGAGAAAATAAAAGCAAAAGGACAAAAAGTAAATCCAACTGTATCAATAATAACATTACAGTCAAAGGATAAAAAAATAGAATCAAAAGACTAACATTGCCAAATAGGATTATAAAAAGAGAATTCAATTATATGCTTTTTACAAGAGACATCCTTTAGAATAAAAACACCAGAAGTGGAATGCAAAAGGATAGAAAAATAGATATTATGTAAACAGCAACCATAAGAAAGCTGCAGTGCTTATACTAGTGGCAGATAAGATAGACTTTAAGTCAAACATTTTAACTAGAGCAAAAGAAGTACATTCTATAATGATGAAATAGTCAATCCATCAGAAAGGTGTAAAAAAATATATGCACCAAACAACAAAGGAAAACTCCAAAATATAGGATGCAAAAACTAACAGAATTGAAGGAAGAGTACAATAGTAGTTGAAGACTTCAAAACCCTACCTTCGTTAATAAAACTACTAGGCAGATGATCAACAAAATAACAGATGACTTCAACAACACTACAAACCAACTAGAACTCAATAATATATATGGAACACCACCTAACAACTGCAGAATATACCTTCTCTCAAATGTACATGCAATGTTGTTCTACAGAAATATGCAATACACTGGCCAAACAATAAGTCTCAATAAAATTTAAAAAGTTGGTATCATACAAAAGTGTTACCCTGATCACAGTGGAATAAAATCAGAGATAATTAAATGAAAGAAATTTCCAAAATCCACAAATACGTTGGCAATAAAAAAAAATCATATTCCTAAGTTACAAAAGGAAAAAACATAAGGTAAATTATAAAATACCTGGGATGAATGACAATGAAAACAAAACAGATCAAGATATAGGATGTAGTTAAAATAGAGATTAGAGGAAAATTGAAAATGGTAAAAAAGCTATTTTAAAAAATAAAAAAGGTTTTAAAACAATCTTAATGAACTAGAAATATAAGACAAGCTAAATTATTAGAAAGCAGATGGTACAATAAATGAAGATTAGAGTGAAAATTAATGAAATGGATGATTGTTTATATATATAACTATATATAAGTTTATGAATAAATTTGGCAAATTTAAATTAGACTTATAAAGAAAGTGAAAATTCAAATTTCTAAAATCAGAAATGAAAGATCATATATTATTACCAACCTTACAAGGGTGAAAAGGGATACTAAGAAGATACTCAGAGAAAAACTATGCCAAAATTTAGAAAACTTAGATTAAATCAATAAATTCATAGACACAAAATACAGAATTTGACTCAATAAATGATGTAAAATAGAAATAGATCTGTAACAAAAATTCAATTGAATTAGCAATTTTACAACATTCCACTGGAAAGCTCATTGCCCAGATAGTTTCATTGTAAATTCTACCAATATTTTATTAAGAATCAGTATAACTTCTTTGCAAACCCTTCCAAAAACAAAAACAAACAAAAAAAAAACCCTGCTATTTTTATGAGGCCACTGTTATCCTGAGAAGAAAGCTATAGATTAATATTTTATGAACAGTGATGCAAAAATCCTCAAAAAATATTACTACATAGAATCTAGAAGAATATGAAAAGGATTACACAATATGACCAAGTGGAATGTATTTCAGCAATGCAACATCAGCTTAACTTAAATGAATTATTGAAATGCACCATATCAATAAATACAAGACAAAAACGGCATGATTATCTCAATAGGCACAGAGTAAGAATTTGGCAAAATTCAACGCATTTTATCATTTAAAAAATCACTGAACCAATCAGGAATAAGAGAAAACATCCTGAATATAATAGTGCACCTTGAAAACTCACAGATAAAATCACACTTGATGGTGAAAGACCGGAAGCTTTCCTCCTAAGGTTAGGAACAAGATAAATGTGTCAATTTGCTACATTTCTAGTAAATGTTACACTAGGGGTTCTAACCAAGATAATTAGCAACTCTTAAAAAGTATTCAAATTGGAAAATAAAAAAAAAAATAAAACTATTCACAAATGACCTCATCTTGTACATACAAAATCCTGAGGATTTTATGAAAAACTATTAGACCTAATGAATGAGTTCAGCTAGTTTGCAGGATCCAAGAAAAATGTATAAAATGATTGTGTTTTTATGTAATATACAATATTTTAAATACTTGTAAAATTATACAGAAACAGTTTCTATAATCGCCATGTACAATCTGAAAGTGCAATTAAGAAAACAATACCGGTCAGGTGTCGTGGCTCAAGCCTATAGTCCTAGCACTTTGGGGGGCCAAGGAGTGTGGATTGCCTCAGCTCAGGAGTTCAAGACCAGCCTCGGCAACATGGTGAAACCCTGTCTCTACTAAAAATACACACACGCAAACTTTACCTGCACATGATGGTGCACGCCTGTAGTCTCAGCTACTTGGGAGGCTGAGGCACGAGAATCACTTGAACCTGGGAGGTGGAGGTTGCAGTGAGCTGAAATCGTGCCATATCACTCTAGCCTAGGTGACAAAGGGGGAGAATCTGTCTCCAAGAAAAAGAAAGAGAAGAGAAGAGAAGAGAAGAGAAGAGAAGAGAAGAGAAGAGAAGAGAAGAGAAGAGAAGAGAAGAGAAGAGAAGAAGGAAGGAAGGAAGGAAGGAAGGAAGGAAGGAAGGAAGGAAGGAAGGAAGGAAGGAAGGAAGGAAGGAAGGAAAAAGAAAACAATACAATTTATTACAGCACAAAAACGAACAATACATTTAACAAAATAAATGCAAATCTTATTATCTGAAAACTTCAATATATCATAAGAAATGTGAGCAGCTCCAAATAAATAGAAAGATATCCATTTTAAGAAGCAGATGACTTAATATTGTTAAGATGGAAATATTCTGTAAATTTATCTTCAAACTCAGTGCTAGCTTTATCAAAATACCAACTGGTTTCTTTACAGAAATTGATAGTTAGATTATGAAATTCACATGCACAAATCAAAGGGCCCAGAGTAGCCAAATAAATATTGAATATGAAGAACAAATTTGGAAGACACATTTTCCAATTTCGAAGGCTCCTATAATATTAAAAACTTCAATAATCAGGAGAGTGTGTTAATGACATAAAGATCAACAAAACCTATAGTAGAGAATTTAAAGTCCAGAAATAAGTTCTCACATTTATTGTCAACTGAATTTTGTAAAGAGCATCAAAACTATTCAATGGGGAAAAAATAATGTCTTCAAAAATTGATGCTGGAACAACTGGATATCTACATGCAAAAAATAATAATTGGACCCTAACTTATGCCACTTATAAAAATTAAATTAAAACATTAAACCACAATGAGATACCACACCAGTCAGAATAGCTATTACTAAAAAGTCAAAAAGTAACAGATGCTGGCACTGTGAGGCTGTAGAGAAGAAAACAGAAACATTTATATACTGTTGGTGAGAGTGTAAATTAGTTCAGCCATTGTAGAAATCAGTGTGGTGATTTCTCGAAGACATTACATTTACTAAAATGTAATGCAATAGCTAAAACTTGTATAAGAAAATATGGATCTAAAGCTTTGCTAACTTGATTTAGGCAACAGATATCTTAGATGTTCTACCAAATCATAAGAAATATTTTTAGGACAGGTGACGTTGGGAAGAAATGGGGAGAAATTACTGTTAGGTGCAGAATTTCTTTTTGGTGTTAAGAAAATATTGTTTCAAAAACACACTCTTTTGATTGTAGTGATGATTGTACAGTTCTGTGAATATGCTAAAATAATTTAAAATGTATACTTTAAATGTGGACTTGTATGTTATGTTAATTATATATGAATAAAACTGATCTAAAAATCAGTGAGAAAGAGAGAAGATAACATGCATAAATATTTTGAGTGTAGAACTTAAAGGGACACATTTTCCATAAAAATTGTGAAATGTGGTAATGAGAAAAATCTAGGATTGCTCCCAGTAGTAAATAGACATTTTCATAACTAGGATGGAAAATTCAGGAGAATAAGTTGGGAGGAGGGTTATTACATGATTTACTTCGGATATATTGAATTGATGGAAAAATAAGAGAGTTTTAAAAAAGGAAATCGAATGTGGAAGTTCCTGGAAGAAATAAATAACGGAGGGGGTCAAGCAACATAAAGACATCTGGTGTAGCTTGAGCATGGACAGTAGATAGTGAGTGGTTCGTTATGACAAAGAAATGGTCTTGTAGACATGACAATGAAATTGTCTTGTAGACAATGTTAAAGGTTGTGATGAATTTTAAGAAAGAGGTTGATGTAATCAGAATTACAGTGACAAATATTATTTGGCTGCAAATGAAAGATGGGCTAGGTTATGAAAATTAAGGTAGATCAATTAAAAGGCTGCTATAACAAGACTTGAGAGATGGCAGTGTTCTGAACTAAAATAGGACAGAGGAGATGAAGAGAATAATAGTTTAAAAAAAATGTGGAGGAAAATGTCTAGATAGAAGCCTTCTAGAGAATAGAACTTCACTAGAAGTTCTTCCTCCCCACAGGAATACCAAATTGAACAACTATCCACACACACACACAAAAGGTATCTTTATAAAGACCAAAATCAGGTGAGAAATCACAGTCCTTGGTTTTAACTTCATGTCTCAGGAAAAGGCACTGAAAAGGGTAGAAAAGTGTCTTGAATTGCCAGTGCCTCCCCTCCCCAGTCCTCAAGCAACGGCTGCATGGCACACAGAGAGAATCTCTGGGCTTAGAAAAAGTAGAGTACGGAAATTGGAGGACTTTGCATTGAAGCTCCATGCAGTTCTATCACAGTGGAAAATAGCATTAGGCAGAATTTATCTGGAACTCACAGAGGGAGCATTTAGTGGTCTGGAATGGGGACCTCAGAACTCTGCCCACTGCCCTATCCTACTGTGACTGAGTTGGTTTCTAAGTTGCAAGACAAAGTCTTCTTTACTATTTCCTCTCCTCTCTTCAAGCAGAGAAAAGGAGCCTTAGCTCTAACCAGAGCAATTGTCCATCCCAGTACTCAGAACCTGAGTTTCAGCAAGCCTTGCCACCATGGGCAAAAGTACTCTGGGTTAGTAAACAAACTTGAAAGACATGCTAGCCCTTAAGGATTGCAATTATTGGGCAAGTCCTCATGCTGTGCTGGGCTTGGAGCCAGTGGATTTGGTGGTTCCATGACTCAATGAAATACCAGCTGGGGCAACCACAGACTGCTTGTGCCACCCCCTCCCCAAATCTCAGGCTGTGCAGCCCACAGCTCCAGAGGAAACTACTTTTCTTTGCTTGAGAAAAGGCGAGGGAAGAGTAAAGAGGACTTTGTCTTATAACTTGGATACCAGCTCAGTCACAGTAGGATAGGGCAGTTGGCAGAGTCCTTAGTCCCTATTCCAGGCTAGCTCCTGAATGAAACCTCTAGACACACTTTTAGCCAGAAAACAACCTGAAGCCTTGAAGGAAACAACCCAGTTTGGGCAGGAAACTAAAGAATCCTTGGGGCCTATCCTAATAAAGACCTTCTGGGCTCTAAATAATCATCAGTGATACCCAGCAGTACTCACTATGGGCCTTGGGTGAGACTCACAAATGTGCTGGTGAGAGGTGACAAATGTGCTAGCAGCCCTTACTCTCAGCGCCTCCTCGGCCTTGGCCTCCACTCTGGCTGCACTTGAGGAGCCCTTCAGCCTGTCAGGGCACCATGGGAGCCCCTCTCTGGACTGGTTGAGGCCGCAGCTGCCTCCCTCTGCTTGCCCGGGGGTGTGGAGGGAGAGACAACGGCGGGACCTGGGGCTGCCTGCCGTGCTCCCTGGCCAGTGCGAGTTCCAGTGGAAGTGGGCATGGACTAGGAGGGCCCGCACACTGAGCGGGCCAGCAGGCGTCGCAGGCCCAGGGCAGTGAAAGGCTTAGCTCCGGGGCCAGCAGCTGCGGAGGTTGCTCCGGGTCCCCCAGCTGTGCCAGCCTGCAGTGCTGTGCTCAAATTCTTGCTGGGCCTTAGCTACCTCCAGGCAACTCCAAGTCTGAGCTTCCCGCTGAGGTGGGCTCCTGTGCCACCCAAGCCTCCAGGAAGGGTGCCACCCCCTGCTCCCTGACGCCTGATCGCATCACAGCCCAAGGGCTGAGGAGTGCAGGCTCGGCTCTGGACTGGCGGGCAGCTCCACCTGCAGCCCCTGAGCAGGATCCAATAGGTGAAGCCAGCTGGGCTCCTGAGCAGATGGGGACCTGGAGAACTTTTATATCTAGCTGGAGGATTGTATGTGCACCAATCAGCACTCTGTATCTAGCTAATCTAGTGGGGACTTGGAGAACTTTTATGTATAGCTAGAGAATCATAAATACACCAATCAGCACTCTGTGTCTAGCTCAAGGTTTGTAAATACACCAATTGTACTCTGTATCTAGCTAACTCTGTGTCTAGCTAACCTAGACACAGAGTCTCATAGAGACTTGGAGAACTTTTCCATCTAGCACTCTGTGTCTAGCTCAAGGATTATATATGTACCAATCAGCACTCTGTGTCTAGTTGAGGGTTTGTAAATACACCAATCAGTACTCTGTGTCTAGCCAACTCTGTATCTAGCTAACACTCTGTGACTCTGTCTAGCTTAAGGATTGTAAACGCACCAATCAACACTCTGTCAAAATGGACCAATCAGCGCTCTGTAAAATAGACCAATCAGCAGGATGTGGGTGGGGTCAGACAAGGGAATAAAAGCAGGCTGCCTGAGGCGGCCACTGGTAACTGGCTGGTGTCCTCTTCCACACTGTGGAAGCTTTGTTCTTTTACTCTTTGCAATAAATCTTGCTGCTGCGCACCCTTTGGGTCTACGCTGCCTTTATGAGCTGTAACAGTCACCGGGAAGGTCTGCAGCTTCGCTCCTGAATGAGACCATAAACCCACCGGGAAGAACGAACAACTCCAGAGGTGCTGCCTTTGAGAGCTGTAACACTCACCGCGAAGGTGTGCAGTTTCACTCCTGACAGTGAGACCAGGAACCCACCAGAAGGAAGAAGCTCCAGACACATCTGAATGTCTGAAGGAACAAACTCCGGACACACCATCTTTAAGAACTGTAACACTCACCATGAGGTTCTGCCGCTTCATTCTTGAAGTCAGTGAAACCAAGAACCCACCAATTCCGGACACACTGGCTTTAGAAGTGATCCAGCACATTTGCATGTGGTGGCCAAAGGGAGGTATTCCTTCTGCCTGAGGAAAGGAGAGGGAAGAGTAAATGAGAATTTGTTTTGCAGCTTGGTTACCAGCTCAGCCACAGTTGGGTAGGGCACCAACCATGTTGTGATTCCAGGCCTTGGCTCTTGGATGGCATTTTTTGACCTTTCCTGGGCCATAGGGGAGCCCACTGCCCTATAGGGAGGGACTCAGAACTGGCTGGTGTCAACATCAGCAGTGACCAGGTAGTGTCTACTGTGGGTGTGGGGCTATGGTGGCTATCAGGTGAGACTCCTCTCCTTGTGGAAAGGGGAAAGAGGAGTAGGATGAACTTTGTCTTATGGGCTGGGGGTCAGCTCAGCCACAGCAGAATAGAGAAACAAATAGGTTGCTAAGGTTTCCAACTCTAGGCTTTGGTTGCCAGATGGCATCCCTAGACCTGACTGGGCCCAGAGGTTGGCTGGCCAAATTAAAGGACAGGAGACATCCCTAAGGTCTTGAGTACATATAGGTGGTAGTCAGGCAGTGGTTACCACATGTCTTGGGTGAGAGCAAGTACCATGCTGTCTTCAGATCTGATGCAACACAGTCCCAATGGTGGTGGACGTAGAGATGCTTGTGTTACTTTTCTCTCAGTTCTAGACAGCTCAGCATAAAGAGAGGGATTTTGTTCATTTGGGTAAAGTAAGGAAAAAGAACAAGAATCTCTGCTTGGTAATTCAGATAATTCTTCCGGGTCTTATCCAGGACCACCAAGGCAGTACGTATGTGAGTTTGCAAGAGACAAGCATCACTACGTTTGGAGTGCCCCCGATGTGGACATAACTGTGATGACCAAAAATTTAGATTACAGCACCCAAGCTCTTTCAAATACCTGGAAAGCCTTTCTAAAAAGAATATGTACAAATAGCCAGACTGCAAAAGGTACAATAAATACTTAACTTTGCAATGCCCAGACATCAACAAATACCCACAAGCATCAAGGCCATCCAGGCAAACATGACCTTACCAAATGAACTAAATAAGGCATCAGGGACCAATCTTCGGAAAACAGAGAAATGTGACCGTGGAGGAAGAGAATTCTAAATAGCAGTTCGGAGGAATCTCCGTGAAATTCAAACTAACACAGAGAAGAAATTCAGAATTCTATCAGGTAAATTTAACAAAGAGATTGAAATAACTGAAAATATTCAAGCAGAAATTCTGGAGTTGAAAAAGAAAATTAACATACTGAAGTATACATCAGAATTAACTTACCAGCGGAATTGATCAAACAAATGAAAGAATTTGTGAGCTTGAAGACAGGCTATTTGAAATCACACAGTAAGAGGAGACAAAAGAAAAAAGGAAGAAGAAGAAAGTATACCTACAAGATATAGAAAATAGTCTAAAAATGGAAAATCTAAGAGTTATTGGCCTTAAAGAGAAGGTATAGAAAGAGATAAAAGCAGAAAGTTTACTCAGAGGTATAATAATAGAGAACTTCCCAAACCTGAAATACATACAAATTTTCAAGTACAAGAAGGTTATAGAATACTAAGCAGATTTAACTCACAGAAGACTACCTCAAGACATTTGACAGTCAAACTGTTAAAGGTCAAGGGTAAAGAAAGAATCCTCGAGAAAGCAACAAGGAAAAGGCAAACAATTACAATGGAGGTCAAACATGTCTAACAGCAGACTTGTCATTGGAAACCTCACAGGCCGAGAGAGTGACATAACATATTTAAAATGCCAAAGGAAAAACTTTTATCCTAGAATACTATGTCTAGCAAAAATATCCTTCAAACATGCAAGAGAAATAAACACTTTCAAAAAAAAAAAAACAAAAAAGAAAAAGCTTGGTGACTGGAAGCTGGCAGCTGAAGCAGACTCCCAGCATAGAATAGCTGCTCCACAAAAATGTGGCCAGACTGCTATTTAAAATCAGTCCCCAGTCTTGTTTCTCCTCACTGGGTGGGATCTCTCAACTGGGGTCTCCAGCTAACCCCATTGGTGTTATCCTGCTTAGAGAGGTTTCAAACCTTCCTGGAATGAAGCTTCCAGAGGAAGAGGTGGGTTGCCATCTTTTCTATTTGGGCAATGTAGCTTTCTGGCCTTCAGGCTTTGGAGACTCTGAGGCAACAAGAGACTAAAGCAGATCCCCAAAACAGCACAGCTGCTCTACAAAAACATTGTCAGACTGCTGTTATAAGTGTGCACCCCATCCCAGATCCCATTCCCCCTGATTGATGGGACCTCCTGAGCAGGGCCTCCAGCTACTCTGGCTGGTGTTTTCTGGCTTGATAGAGGTTTCAAATCTCTAGAATAGAGCTCCCAGAGGGAGGAATGGGCCGCCATCTTTAATGTTTGGCAACTTAGCCATTCTGACCTTCATGAGTTGGAGAGTCCAAGGCAACCAGAGACTGAAGCAGACCCCAAGCACAGCAATGCTGCTCAACAAAAATGTGGCTAGATTGCTTTGTAAAGCAGGTCCCCAATTCTGTTCCTCCTCACTGGGAAGAACCTCTGAACTGGAGTCTACACCCACCTACTATAGGTATATTCAAGCTGTCAACAGGTTTATATCTCCATGGAATAGAGATCCCAGAGGGAGGGGCAGGCTGCTATTTTTGCTGTTCCACAGCCTTCACTGTTGAGACCTTCAATGTACTGGAAAAATCTGAGGAGACTAAGAACTGGAGCAGGTCCCCAGCATACTGCAGTAGCCCTATGGAATAATGACCAGACTATTATGTGGGTGCCCATTCCCCTATCTCCTCACCAGGCAGGTCCTCCAACCTTGGGCCCCCAAGGGGGGGCAACTGAATTGGTAGCAGCTTTGCAACTCCCTAAACAGAGCCTCCAGGGGCAACTGAAAGCCTCTCTACATTACTTCTGCAATGGAACTGCCCTTGCTACGCTCAGACTAACAGAGGAGCAAAGACCCTAAGTGTCTTATCCATACCTCTAGCAAGCTGCAGTTGACAGAAAAAGAGGAAGGCAGTCTGTTTCCCATGGGTCCTACCAAGCCCTGATGCTCATCATCAGACAAAGAACCCCTGGCTTGGGCCCACAGCACAGAACCTCCATGCTGGGCTGATTGCACTGAGCGATTCTGACTTGCATCTCTCCAGGGTGGAGCCCCCAGGAGACAAGCAAACAACCATTGGCCACAATCACTACAAATGTCCCTTTCTCTGGTGCCTCCAAGTTGGGAAAGGAACATAAACCCTGAGATTGCACCAGAGCTTCAGTAGGCAGCCCAGGAGTGCCAAGATGCAACCTACAGTCAACCCTCATGGGGAGAGGACCCCACACTTTCAGTGCATTGAGAGGAAACACAGCTGCAACTGAAAGGAAGCATAGGGGAGCCAAACAATGGAACAAGAGTCTACCAACTGACCAGTAAAGGTAAGTGCCAACTACTAAATCATACCCCAAAATTTCAACACCAAAATACCTCACTAACATACACCCCAGTGAAACTAAAGACAACAAGTTGGCTTCAAATAACTAACCTTCTAAACCCTTGGCTCCAGCCAGGCACGGTGACTCATACCTGTAATCCCAGCACTTTGGGAAGCTGAGGCAGGTGGATCACCTGAAGTCAAGAGTTTGGGACCAGCCTGGCCAACATGGCAAAACTCTCTCTCTACTAAAAAAGTACAAAAATTAGCTGGGTGTGATGGCATGTGTTTGTAATTACAACTACTAGGGGCTGCTGAGGCAGTAGAATTGCTTGAACCCAGGAGGCAGAGGTTTCAGTGAGCCAAGATCACATGACCGCACTCCAGCCTGGGCAGCAGAGCAAGACTCTGTCTTGAAAACAACAACAACAACAACAACAAAACAAACAAACAAAAAACCCTTGGTCCTGTAACATCCAAAAAGGAAATCTAATGACTGTACTCAATCTACACTGCAGTTAAAGGAAAACCCATACACAAAGATGAAACAGAACCAATGCAAGAACTTTGGTACACAAATGGCTAGAGTGTTGTATATCCTTCAAATGACAACACAAGTTCTCCAACATGAGTTCTTAGCTGAAGTGAAAGAAATATAATTCAGAATATGGATTAAAATGAAGGTCATCAAGATACATAAGAACAGCAAAACCCAACACAAGGAAACTAAGAATCACAATAAAATGATCCAGGAGCTGAAGGATGAAATGACTGGTATAGAAAATAACCTAATGGGTCTTACAGAGCTAAAAGACACAATACAAGAATTTTACAATGTAATCACAAGTATTAATGGCAGCATAGATCAGGCTGAGAAAAAAAAAAAAAATCACAGAACTTGAAGAATGGAATCTGAAATAAGACAGTCAGACCAAAATAAATGAATGAATGAATGAATGAATGAATGAATAAATAAATAAATAAATAAAAGCAGAATGAAAAAGAATATACAAGAAATTCAAAAAGTATGAGATTATGTAAAGAGCTCAAATCTCCAAATCATTGGCATCCCTGAAAAACAGGGGCAGAAAGCAAACAACATAGAAAACATATTTCAAGATACTGTCCATAAAAACTTTCTCAAGCTTACTAGACAGACCAATAGTCAAATTCAGGAAGTATGGAGAACTCCTACAAGATTCTTTACAAGTAAATTATACCCAGGACACATAGTCATTAGATTTCCCAAAGTCAAAATGAAAGGAAAAAGTTAATGGTGGACAGAGAAAAATGGCAGATCAACTACAAAGGGAACCCCATCAGACTAACAGCAGACCTCTCAGACGAAAGCCTAAAAGCCAGAAAAGATTGGGAGGGGGGGCTATATTTAACATTCTTAAATAAAAAAAAAATTTGAACCAAGAACTTTATATCCAGCCAAACTCAGCTTCCTATACTAATAAGATACTTTACAGATAAGCAAATGTTGAGGGAGTTCATTAATACCAGACCTGCTTACAAGAGATCTTGAAAGGTGTACTAGTATAGAAAGAAAAGACTGCTATAAGCTAATACAAAAACACACTTATATGCACAGACCAGTGGCACTGTAAAGCAACCACACAAACAAGCCAGCATAATAACTAGCTAACAACACAATGACATAATCAGATTCACACATACCAATACTAACCTTACATGTAAATGGACTATCTGACCCAATTAAAAGAATCAGAGTGGCAAGCTGGAAAAAAAAAAAAAAATAGAGAGAGAGAGAGAGAAAATGATATGCTGTCTTCAAGAGAGTCATCGCACATGTAATGACTCATTGGTAAAAATAAAGGGATGGAGGAAAATCTACCAAGCAAATGGAAAACAGAAAAAAGCAGGCATTGCAATCCTAATGTCAGACAAAATAGATTTTAAACTAAAAAAGATCAAAAAAAGACAAAAATGGGCTTTACATAATGGTAAAGAATTCAATTCAACAAGAAGACATAGCTATCTTAAATACATATGCACCCAACACAGGAACACCCAGATTCATAAAGCAACTTCTTAGAGACCTACAAAGAGATATATTCTCCCACACAATAATAGTGGGAGACTTAAGCACTCCACTAATAGTATTAGACAGATCACGGAGGCAGAAAATGAATAAAGATATTCAAGAACTGAACTCAACATTGGACTAAATGGTTCTGATAAACTTCTAAAAACTCTCCACACAAAACAACAGAATATACATTTTTCTCTTTGCCACATGGCACATACTCTAAGGCTGACCACATAATCAGACATAAAATGATTTTCAGCAAATCCAAATAACTGAAATCATACCAAACATACTGTTGGATTGCAGCACACACACACACACAAAAAAAATAGAATTCAAGACTAAGGAATTGCTCAAAACCATGCAACGTATGGAAATTAAAAAACATGCTCCTGAATGAATTTTGGGTAAATAATAACATTAAGGTAGAAATGAAGAAGTTCTTTAAAACTAATGAGAACAAAGTTACAACATGCCATAATCTCTGGGACAAAGCTAAGGCAGTGTTAAGATAAAAATTCATACCACTCAATGTCCACATCATAAAGTTATAAAGACCTCAAATTACTAACCTAGCATCAAGACTGAAAGAATTACCGAGTCAAGAACAAATCAACTGCATAGCTAGCAGAAGACAGGAAATGACCAAAATTAGAGCCGAACTGAAGGAAACTGAGACACCAAAAAACGATTCACAACATTAACAAATCCAGGAACTTTTATTTTTAAATAGTAAGATAGATGGGTTGCTAGCTAAGTGAATAAAGAAGAAAAGATAGAAGATTCAAATACACACAGTTAGAAATGACAAAGGGGATGTTACCACTGACCCCAAGAAATAAAAATAATCATCAGAATCTACTACATACACTCCTATCCACACAAACTAGAAAACCAATAAGAAGTGAATAAATGCCTGGACACATATACGCTCCAAAGACTAAACCAGGAAGAAATTCATTCCCTAAACAGATTAGTTATGAGCTTTGAAATTGAATCAGTAATAAAGAGACCACCAGCCAAAACAAAGCCAAGAACCAGATGGTCTCACAGCTGAATTTTGTCAGATCTACAAGGAAGAGCTGGTACCATTGCTACTGAATCTTTTCCAAAATTTGAGGAGAAAGGATTCCACTCCAACTCTTTCTATGAGGCCAGCATCATCCTGATACCAAAACCTGGCAGAGATACAATAAAAAAGAAAGCTTCAGGCAAATACACTTGATGAACATTGTTGCAAAAATCCTCAACAAAACACTTGCAAACTGAATCCAGCAGCACATCAAAAAGCTAAACCACCACAATCAAGTAGCCTTCATCCCCAGGATGCAAGGTTGGTTCAACATATGCAAATCAATAAATGTGATTCATCACACAAATGAGACTAAAATCAAAAACCACATGATTATCTCAATAAATACAGAAAAATCTTCTGTAAAATTCAAGGGTTTATGTCAAAAACTCAATGAAATACATATTGAAGGAACATACCTCAAAATAATAAGAGCTATCAATGATAATCCCACAGCCAACAACATACTGAATTGGCAAAATCTGGAACTATTCCTCTTGAAAACCAGCACAAGGCAAGGATGCCCTCTCCCCACTCCTTTTCAATATAGCATTAAGAGTCCTATCTAGAGCAATCAGGCAAGAAAAAGGAATAAAGCACACCCAAATAAGAAGAGAAAAAGTCAAACTTTCCTGATTGCAGACATCGTGATTCTATATCTAGAAAATTCAGTAATCTCAGCCCAAAAGTTTCTTCAGCTCACAAACAACTTCAGTACAGCTTCGGGATACAAATTCAATGTACAAAAATTGCTAGCATTCTTACACACCTACAACAACCAAACCAGGAGCCAAATCAGGAACACAATCCCATTTACAATTGCCACAAAAAGAATAAAAAATGCATGGGAATACAGCTAACCAGGGAGGTGAAATATCTCTAGAAAGATAATTACAAGACAGTGTTCAAAAAAATCAAAAAAGACACAAACAACTGATAAAAACACCCCGTGCTCTTGGATAGAAAGAATCAGTATTATTAAAACGGCTATAATGCCCAAAATGCTTTACAGATTCAATGCTATTCTTATGAAACTACCAACATCATTATTCACAGAACTAGAGAAAACTATTTTAAAATTCATGTGGAACCAAAAAAGAGACTGGATAACTATATCCAACTATATCTTCAAGTATATATATAAAAAAAACCCTCGGTATTACTGATTATTAGAGAAATGCATATTAAAACCACAATCTTAAGCAAAGTAACAAAGGTGGAGGCATCATGCTACCTGACTTCAAACTATACTACAGGGCTACTGTAACCAAAACAACATGGTACTGGTACAAAAACAGACACATAGACCAATGGAACAGAATCAAGATCCCAGCAATAAGGCCACATACCTAAAACTGTGATCTTTTATAAAGCTGACAAAAATGGGCAATGGAGAAAATAATCCATATTCAATAAATGTGCTAGAATAACAGGCTACCCCTATGGAGAAGACTGAAACTGGATCTCTTCTTTATACCATATACAAAAATCAACTCTGGATTAAAGACTTAAATGTAAAACCCAAAACTATAAAAATTCTGGAGAATAACCTAGGCAATACCATTCTTAACATAGGAATAGTCAATGATTTTATGACAAAGACACATGAAGCAATTGCAACAAAAGCAAAAATTGACAAATGAGATCTAATTAAACTTAAGAGCTCTGCATAACAAAAACAACAACAACAAAAAAAAAACAAGAAAACCATCAACGGTATGAAAAGATAAAAAAAATGGGAGAGAATATTTGCAAACTATGCATCTGACAAAGGTCTAACATCTTGAAGGTCCAGCATTTATAAACAGCTTACATTAATTTAAAAGAAAAGAAAAAAATTAAAAGTGGGCAAAGGACATGAACAGACACCTTTCAAAAGAAGACATACATGCACCCAACACCAAGTTTTTGAATAAAGATCAACATCATTGAACATTTGAAAAATGTAAATCAAAACTACAATGAGATACCATTTCACACTAGTTAGAATGGCTATTAAAAAGTCAAAAAATAACAGATGCTGTCAAGTTTGTGAAGAAAAGAGAATACTTATACACTGTTGGGGGGAGTAAAAGTTAATTCAACCATTGTGGAAAGAAGTTTGGCAATTTCTTAAAAAGCTAAAAACAGAACTACCACTAGACCCAGCAATCCCATTACTGGATATATACCCAAAGAAATATAAATTATTCTACCACTGAGAGACATGCATGTGAATGTTCACTGTAGCACTGTTCACAATAGCAGAGGCATGGAATCCACCTAGATGTCCATCAGTGACAGATCGGATAAAGAAAATGTGGTACATATATACCATGCAATACTATGCAGCCATAATAAAGAACAAGATAATGTCTTTTGTGGGAACATGGATGAAGCTGGAGGCTATGATTCTTATCACATTCATACAGGAACAGAAAGTCAAATACTGCATGTTGTTACTTATAAGTTAGACCTAAATAATGTGAACTCATGAAAACAAAGAAGGAAACAACACACGTTGGTGTCTACTTGAAGGTGGAGGGTGGGACGAGGGAGAGGAAAATAAAAAACTACAACTGGGTACTGGGCTTAATACCTGGGTAATGAAGTACTCTGTACAACGAAATCCCATGACACAAGTTTACATATATAACAAACACCTAATCTAAAATATGAGTTAAAAATATAATAAGGTAAAATAAAACACAAGCTGAGGGATTTCATCAACAACAGGCATGTCATACAAAAAATGGTAAAAGGAGTTTTTCAATCTGAAAGAAAAGAATGTTAAGGAGCAATAAGAAACCATCGTGCAAAACTCACTAGTTCTAGCATGTACCCAGACAAACACCAAAAATTATACCACTATAACTGTGTTGTGTAAACTTCTCAAATTGTGGATAAAAAGATTAAAAGATGAGCCAATCAAAAATAATAAATACAATAACTTTTCAAGACACAGTAAAATAATAAATAAGTAGAATAAAATGTTGAAAAGTGGGAAAACTGAGTTAAAGTGTATAGCTTTTATTAGCTTTCTCAACACTTGTTTGTTAGTTTATTTATGCAATGGGTTAAATGGTCATCATTTAAAATAATGGGTTATAAGATAGTGTTTGAAAGCCTCATGGTAATCTCAAATTGGAAACATAGAATGGATGCAAAAATTAAAAAAAAAAGCAAGAAATTAGAACATATCACCTGTGAAAATTGCCTTTACTAAAGGGAAGCCAGGAACAAAGAAGGAAAAAACACACACACACACACAAAACAATCAGAAAACAAGTAACAAAATGGCAAGAGGAAGTCCTTACTTGTCAATAATAATATTGAATATAAATAGAATAGAAGAAACCCTCCAATTGAAAAGCATATAGTGGCTGGATGGAAAAAAAAAAAAACAAAAAACAAAAACAGTGATCTGTTGAGTACAAAAAGAAATTCACGTGTAAAGACACATATAGCATGAAAATAAAGGTTTAGGCAGGAGCAGTGGCTCAAGTCTGTAACTCCAGCACTTTGTGAGACCAAGGTGTGCAGATCACTTGAGGCCAGGAGTTTGAGACCAGCCTGGCAAACATGATGAAATCCCTCGCTACTAAAAATACCAAAAAAAAAAAAAAAAAAAAAAAGCTGGCCATGGTGGCAGGCACCTTTAATCCCAGCTACTCGGGAGGCTGAGGCAGTAGAATCACTTGAGCCTGGGAGGTGGAGGTTGCAGTGAGCCGAGATTGCACCACTGCACTCCAGCCTGGGAAACAGAGAAAAAATCTATAGATAGATAGAAAGAAAGAAAGAAAGAAAGAGAGAGAGAGAGAGAGAGAGAGAGAGAGAGAGAAAGAAAGAAAGAAAGAAAGAAAGAAAGAAAGAAAGAAAGAAAGAAAGAAAGAAAGAAAGAAAGAAAGGAAGGAAGGAAGGAAGGAAGGAAGGAAGGAAGGAAGGAAGGAAGGAAGGAAGGAAGGAAGGAAAAAAGAAAAAATGTTAATTAAAATAAAGGCTTGGAAAAATATATTTCATACAAATGAAAACAAAAAATGAATGGCTATACTTATATCAGTAGAATAGACTTTAAGACACACTACAAAAAGAGACAAACAAGTTCATTATATTATGAAAAAGAGATCAATTTAGCCAGAGGATATAAAAATCATAAACATATAGGCACCCAACACTGGAGCACCCAGATATGTAAAGCATATAATAAAGCCGAAGAGACAGAAAAACACAAATCAATAATAGCTGATAACTTCAACAATCCACTTACAGCATTAGAAAAATAATCCAGATAGAAAATCAACAAAGAAACACCAAACTTAATCTACACTATACAACAAAAAGACCTAATAGATATTTATAGAACATTTCATCCAGCAGCTACAGAATACACATTCTTCTCCTTAGCAGATGGATTATTCTCAAGGGTAAGCCATATGTTGGGCCATAAAAGAAGTCTTAAAAAATTGAAAAAATAATTGAAATATATCCAGTATCTTCACTGACCACAGTGGAATAAAACTAGAAATCAATACAAAAGATCAATGAAATAAAACGTTGGTATTTTGAAAAGACAAATAAAATTGACAAACTATTAGCAAGGCTAAGAAAAAAAAAAAAGAGAGAGAGAGAGAGAGAAGACCAAATAAATAAAATCAGAAGTGGAAAAAGAGACATTAAAACCAATACTACAGACATTCAAGAATCCTTAGAGGCTACTATTGAGCAAATAAATACCAATAAATTGAGAAGCCTAGAATACATGCAGAAATTTACCTTTCCAAGACTGAAGCATTAAAAAATCCAAAATGTGAACAGACCAAAAACAAGTAATAATATCAAAGCCATAATAAATACTCTCTCAGCAAAGAAAAACCTAGCACCCAAAAGCTTCACTGTTGAATTACACCAAACATTTAAAGAAGAACTAATACCAATCCTACTAAAACTTTCCAACAATAAAAGAGGAGAGAATACTTCCAAATGTATCATATAAGGCCAGTATTTCTCTCATACCAAAACCAGAAAAAGACACAACAAAAAAGAAAACTATAGGCCAAAATCCCTGATAAGCATTGATGGAAAAATCAACAAAATATTAGCAAACTGAATTCAACACATTAACGAGATTATTCATCATGACCAAGTGAGATTTATCACAGGGACGCCAAGGTGATATAACATATTCAAATCGATCAGTGTAATACATTGTATTAGTTAGGTATCTCCAGAGGGAGAGAATTAATAAGATATATGTTTCTATGAAAAGGAGATTATTAGAGAGAATTGGCTCACATGATCACAAGGTGAAGTCCCACAATAGGCTGTCTGAAAGCTGAGGAAGAAGCCAGTAGTGGCTCAGTCCAAGCTCAAAAGCCTCAAAACCGGGGAACCTGACAGTGTAGCCTTCCCCTAAGCCCAAGAACCCCCCAAAATCACGGGTGTAAGTACAAGAGTTCAAAGGCCAAACATCTTTGAGTCTGATGTCCAAGGGCAGGAGGATTAGGAGGAAGAATTCAGCATAAGAAAAAGCAGAAAGCCAGAAGACTAATAACAACTAATGAGATCAAAGCTATAAGAAAAACTCTCCCAGCAAAGGAAAACCTGGGACCCGATAGTTTTAATATTGAATGTTACCAAACATGTATAGAAGATGAAATACCAATCCTACTAAAACTATTCCAAAAATAGAGGAAGATGAAATATTTCCAAATTTATTGTATGAGGTCAGAAGATCCAGCACGCAACGTTACACCACCTTCTTCTGCCCACTTTGTTTTTGCTGTGCTGGCAGCTGATTGGATGGTGCCCAACCACACTGAGGATGAATCTTCCTCTCCCAGTCCACTGACTCAAATGTCAAGCTCCTCTGGCAACACCCTCACAGACACTCCTGGAACCAACACTTTAGCATCCATCTAGGCATCCTTCAATACAACAAGTAGACGCCTAATATTAACCATCACACACATCATACCAGCAGAATGAAGGACAGAATCATATGATCATTTCAATTGATGCTTAAAATGCTTTCAGTACAATTTAACATTCTTTCCTGATCAAAAAATAAATCTCTTTAAAAAACTTGGCATAGAAGGAATATACCTCAATATAAGAAAAGCCATATAAAACATACCCACATCTGGCATCATACTAAATAGGGAAAAAATATTTCCTCTAAGAACTTTCCTCTGAGATCTGGAACACGACCAGATGTCCACTTTCACCACTGTTCCTCAATTTAGTACTGGAAGTCGTAGATAGAGCAATCAGACAAGACAAGGAAGTAAATGCAAAGAGAAAGGAAGGAGTCTAGCTATTCTTGTTTGCAGGAGACATGATTTTATATTTGAATAAACAAATATTCCAGAAAAATTTAGAACTGACAAGCAAGTTCATTAAAGTTGTAGGATACAAATTCAACATACGAAAATCAGTAGCATTTATATATGCCAACAGCAAACAATCTGAAAAAGAAATCAAGAAAGTAATTTCATTTACAACATCTACAATTAAATTAAATACTTAGGAATTAACTTACTAAAAAAGTGAAAGATCTCCACAATGAGTACTACAGAATATTGATGAAAGAAATTGAGGAGGCTACTAAAAAATGGTAAGATTTTTCATGTTTGTGGATTGCAAGAATCAATATGGTTAAAATGTCTATATTATCTAGAGTATTCTACAGGTCGAATGCAGTCCCTATCAAAATATCAATGACATTCTTCACAGAAATGGAAAAACAGTCTTAAAATTTGTATGGAACCACAAAAGACCCATAGTAGCCAAAGCCATTCTGAGCAAGAATAACAAAACTGGAAGAGTCACATTATTTAACTTCAATTTTTACCATAGAGCTATAGTAACTCAAACAGCATGGTACTGGAGTAAAAACAGAAACACATACCAACACTACAGAGTAGAGAAAACAGAAACAAAGCTATAATCTACAGTGAACTCATTTTCAACAAAGGTGACAGGAACATACACTGAGGAAAAAGACAGTCTCTTCCACAAATGGTGCTAGGGAAAAATAGATATCTATATGCAGAAGCATAAAACTAAGCACTAATCCTCACCATATACAAAAATCCAATCAAAATTGATTAAAGACTTAAATCTATTATTTGAAACTATGAAATTACTGAAAGAAAACTCTCCAGGGTGTTGGAGTGAACAAACTTTTCTTGAGTAATACTCCGTAAGCACAGGCAAACAAAGCAAAAATGGACAAATGGGATCACATAGAGCTAAAAAGTTTTGCACACAGAGGAAACAATCAACAAAGTGGGGAGAAAATCCAAAGAATGGGAGAAAATATTTGCAAAATGTACATCTGACAAGGGATTAACAATCAGAATATATAAGAAGCTAAAACAACTCTATAGGGAAAACTCTTATAATCTGATTCAAAAATGGGCAAAAATCTGAAAAGACATTTTTCAAAAGAAGACATATGTCAAACAGGTGTATGTAAATGTGCTCAGTATCACTGATTATCAGAAAAATGCACATCAAAACTATAGTAAGTTTAAAATGGATTTTATCCAAAGGACAGGTGACAATAAATGCTGGGAAGGATGTGGAGAAAAGGAACCCTCCTATACTGTCAGTGGGAATGTAAATTAGTACAACCACTATGGAGAACAGTTTAGAGGTTCCTTAAAAAAATCTAAAAATAGAGTTACCATATGATACAGCAATGCCACTACTAGGCATGTATTCAAAAAAAGAAATCAGCATATCAAAGAGATGGCTGCACTCCATATTTATTGCAACAGTATTCCCAATAGCCAAGATTTGGAATCAACCTCAGTGACTATCAACAGGGAATGGATAAAGAAATTGTGGTACATATAAAAAACAGAACATTCTTCAACAGTAAAAAAAAAAAAAAAAAAAATGAAATTCTGTCATTTGCAACAATATGGATGAACCTGGAGGCCATTATTGTAAATGAAATAAGTTAGGAACAGAAAGACAACTTTGCATATTCTCATTTATTTGTGGGAGCTAAAAATTAAAACTCATGAAGATAGAGAGTAGAACAATGGTTACCAGAGGCTGAGAAGGGTAGTGTGTGTGTGTGTGTGTGTGTGTGTGTGTGTGTGTGTGTGTGTAGTTAAATTAAATAAATAAGATCTAGTTTTTGATAGCATAATATGGCGACTACAGTCAATAATAATTTATTGTATATTTTAAAAACCCTAAGAGAATGTAATTAGATTTTTCTAATATAAAGAAAGAATAAATGTTTGAGATGATGGATACTTCATTTACCTTGATGTGATTATTACACATTGTATGCCTGTATCAAAATCTTTCATGCACTTTATAAACATATATGCCTATTATAAATTTACAAAAATTAAAAATAAAAAGAAACCACAAAATGTGTGTGAGGTCATATCAGAGACTTATTTGTAAGTTGGATGCAACGTCTGAAAAATAGGAAGAAATCTGACCTGATTGATACGCTTCAGCCTTATCACCAAATATATAGTGAACCAAATAAACTTGAAGAACACTAAAGAGGACCAAGTTTGGAGTTTAAAGAGCAAGGCTGAATACCTTTTTGTATCCTTTGAGTTTCAAATGCCTACCAGAAACCTACGTGGGGTTTACCTAGAACTTGGACAAAAGTGTGATCCAACAGTATTAGGATCACCTATGGGCTTGTTAGAAATGTAAATTTGCAGCCCCCATACCTGTACAACTGAGTCAGAATCTGCATTTTTAGAAAGAGCTCCAGGTTATTTGTATGCACATTAAAGTTTGAGGGTACTTCAGTAGATTGATAGATACATGGGTCCAGAGCTCAGTAGGAAAGTTGAGTCAGAGTTAAGGACATGGAAGTCAATGTCACATTATTGAACAAAGCCATAGTAATCATCAAACTGTGATTATATTGAAAGAATGAAAACTTCACCATCTATTTCATTACCGTAATAGATTGCATTTGATTCTGAATATTTTTATTTTCTATATTTATAAATCATGATTTTTCTACCACAAATTATGAAGTTGTAAAAAGCAAATTTCAACAGAAGTGAATATAATTTTGCTATTTGATTATTGTGTTTCAGGGGATAGAAACACAATAATCAAATAGCAAAATTATACTGTAGCATACTTTGCTACTGTAACTGCGAAATGGATCCCTATATTATTATTTATTAGAAGTGAAAGAGAAGATATGGAGATCCGGATGTGTTGTTTAGATTTCTAAAACATTTATTATAAAACAGTTTGAACAAACCAGTGCAACTAAAATCTTTCTTTTCTTATAAATCTAATTTCAAAAAAACATATCTGGCAAATAATTCACTCAGAAACTCAATGCTTAGAAAATTTATAAACGGAATAACATAATTTTTCTATAGGCATAAATTATTTTTTTTCTATAAATAAGGTACCCACTGTGGTTTCACCATTGTATAGCCAATTTGTCAACCAAGACCCTATGCCAGGCAGATACACTTAAAAAACTGTCTAAACTTGTCTTCTTTGTGCTTTTCAGTTGGTTCCCACATTTCAACCCAGGACTCTCATTCTGCCCTGAACAGTGTGAGTGCATTTAATTACAATCTGACATGTGTATTCGTGAGAAACAAAAGGCTGTGAACTGAGGGTGATGATTAACTGTTCTACTGGATAATTGCTTAAACTACTACTTATATTATGCGGCATTATCTCTTTTGAACAAAGTGATTATTGGCTTTTTGTGTAGTGATTATACAATGTAAGTGCAATTTTGCTGTGTTCATCTTGTCGGAGTGTGTGTTTAATATACTTCCTTTACAATGAGGCGTGCAACTTTAAATATTCTTTATTTGGTTGAATCCTTCAAGAAACATTGTTCTATAGCTTGACTTGTCTGTTTGAAATGTGCAACATCTTCTGGCCTTCAAAGAGAAAGGAAGCAAAGATATGATGGTACAGTATTCAGGAAGAAAATAAGATATACATGCAACTTTTGTATGCATAGCCACAGATGGCAAAATATTTAGTTTAAAAAAAAAACTAAATATATTTTTAAAATTTTTAAATTATTTTATGGACAGAATGTATATGCCACATACTTTATTCACTTGTCAAATACAATAAAGATATTCACCAGTAATTTTCATGATGAAACTTTTTTTTTGTTAGTAGAGAAAAAAACATAATTCCATTTTTTTAACCTTTAACTTATATTTAGGTAATTAAGCCTCACTGAACTTTACTCCTTTCCAAAAATTGTTCATATTTCAAGCTCTTGTTTCCTCAAGAGAAAATGTTTGTGATCCTATTGAATTAGATTGAATTTGTTTTATGCAAAGATTTGGCAAAATTGCCTTTACAAGAGTTATTTCTGATGAAATCAAAGCACATACTATGTTAATGCTTTTCTTGAGGCGTAATTAATATACAATATACTATACTTAGAAAAAATGTACAATTTGATAAGTTTTGAAATATGTATATGTCACTGTACCATAACCACGATGACGTCAACTAATATAGATTTATTTCTAAAGTTTCCATGGGTCTCTTTGTAACCTTTATCTCTTGCCTGTCCCTGGAACTCTCCATTCCATCTCCTGACTACCACTGCTCTGCTTTCTGATGGTATAGATTAATTTGCATTTTCTATAAAGTTAAATATAAATGGAGTGGTAAAATAGTGTACTTTATCTGACTTTAATATTAAATGTAGGTTTTTGAAACATGCCAATTATTAGGTTGAGGAAGTATTATCTACTCATAGTATTTATAAGAAATGAATGTTGAATTTTGACAGGCTTTTTTCATATATTTAGAATGATAATCATAGTTTTTTTCTTTCTTATTTATTAATATGATGAATTACACAAATTGGTTTTTGAATGTTAAACCAACCTAGCAATCCTGGGATAAACTCTGTTCATAATATATTATCCCTTTTGTATATAGTTGATATAGTTGGATTTAATTTAGTAAGTGTTGTTAAAGTGTTGTATTTTTATGAAGGATATTGCTCTGCAATTCTTTTTTGTTTTGTTTTTCTCAATGTCTTCATCTGCTTTTGGTATCACTATTATAGTGGTTTCATAGAATTAATTAGGAAGTGTTCCCTGGTCTTTATTTTCTGAAAAACTTTGTGTAGAATTGATACTATTTGTAGATATCTCCAGTTAAGTCATCTGGGCCTGGATACTTTTTGTGGGCAGATTTATTTTTTCTTACAAATTCAGTATATTTAAAAGATATAAAGCCACTTAGTTTATCTACGTATTCTTGGATGACCTTTTCCAATGTGTGTTTTTAAACTGGCTTTTTAGAGTGAATTGAGTTTGTTGCATCCTCTTTAAGTTTTTAAAAGTTTATTAACATTTCACATTAATTATTCTTTAAGTGTTCTGTGGAAATCATTGAGTGTTGGGCTTTTCAATGTTTTAAGTGTGTTGATTAGTAATGCAACGTCTCTAGTGTTACAGGTCTCTTTAGATTTTGTTTTCAGTTAATGTTTCTAGTTGAGTTCTGTGGTTTGTAGAAACATCCATTTCATCTAGGTTATCAAATTTGTTGACATAGAGTTTCTTACAGTCTTCTCTTATAATCTTTTTGTTTCTTTAAAAGCAGTCATGATTATTTCCCTTTCATTTTTGATTTAAATAATTTGAATATTCTCTCATATTTTGGTTCAGTCTAGCTGAAAATTTTAAAAATTTTAATTCCATCCAAAAATCAATTTTGTGTTTTTTAAATGTGTTCTCTATGATTTCTACTCTTTTTTATTATTTCAATTCATATTTATTATTTATGGCCTTCTGGTTTCTTTGTGTTTAGTGTCTACTCTTTTCATAGTTTCTTGAGGTTGAAGGTTAAATTACAAAATTGAGATGTTTATTTCATTGAAATTTAGGCACTTACATTTATGGATTTTCATCTGAGCATTTCTTTCATTGCATATATATTTTGGTACATTGTGTTTTGTTTTCATTCATTAAAAACTATTTTCTAATTTCACTTATGATTTCTTCTTTAGCCTATCGGTCAAAAGCAATTTATTGTTTATCTTATACATATTTATGATTTTCCCAAATTTTCTTCTGTTACTGCTTTCTAATTTAATTTCATTGCAGTCAGGAATATACTTTGTATGATTTCAACCTTAAATTCTTTGTGTCTCTCTTTTAATGTTTTTGGCATAGCATATATAGCATGTGGCCTATCCCAGAGAATTTTTCATGTGTACTTGAGAAAAATGTGTGCTTTTGGTAAAGTGTTCCAGAGATGTTCATTTGGTTGACTTATAATGTTTAAGTCTTCTATTAAATTGTTGATCTCCTGCTTATTGTTCTATTCAATATTAAAGGTGAAGTAGCAGAATCTCCAACTATTACTGTTGTTTATGTTCGTCAATTATGTCTATTATTATTTATTTTGAAGTTCTTTAGTTAGATGGATATTTATAATTTTATATGTGTCTTATTATTTCCCCCTTTTATTATTGTAAAATGTACTAATTTTTGTGTAACTTCAGTGTTTCAATTAAAGTCTATTTTGGCTCTAATATCAGTATACCCAGTCCAGTTGTTTTTCTTTTTTTGGTTAAGATTTGCATGGTATGTGCTTTGCCCACTTTTACTTTCTATCTGGTTGTTTCTTTGCATCTAAACTATGTATCTTGTAGAGATAATGTAATTTTATCATGCTGTTTTTAATCCATTCTCTCAATCTCTGCTTTTTGATTGAAGTGTTTAATCCATTTATATTTCATGTCTTGTGGACAATGTATGATGTATACCTTCCATACTGCTATTTTTCTATATATTTATGCCATTTTTTCTTTCTCCTATACCTTAATTATTGATTTATTGTGTGAAAATATTTTTTATAATCTTCCATTTTAAATTCATTTTTTCATTTGCTTGGTTTTTGTTTTTTACTAATTTTAAAGCTGTTTTTATAATCATTTACTTGGGAAATGCAATTAACGTCTTAGCTTGAAATATCCTAATTTGAATTACTATAAATTTCAGTTCATCAGAATATAAAATCTTTGCTGCAATATACTATAATATTGGATTATCTCTTCTCATTTTTTTTTATTTTGGCAAATAGATTAAATCTTTATACATCGTAAGACTATCCATACCTTTTAATAATAATTTAAATCAGTTAAAAAATTTTTACAACATAAATATTTTATACTCTCTTTGTATTTACCTGAGTAGCTGGGATTACAGGCGCCCGCCACCACACCCAGCTGATTTTTGTATTTTTTAGTAGAAACGGAGCTTCACCATGTTGGCCACGCTGGTCTTGAACTCCTGACCTCAGGTGATCCACCAGCCTTGGCATCCCAAAGTGCTGGGACTACAGGCTACTGAAGCTTTTTGTTTCTTTCTGTGGATTTGAGTTATTATTTAGTGTCCTTTATTTTTAGTATGAAGGATTCCTTTTGGTATTTTTTGAAGAACTTTATAAGAATTAACTATCTCACTTTTGAAAATTTTTAACAATCTAAAAATGTCTTTTTTGTTTTTTGAAAAATAGTTTTCTGGATATAAAATTTTCGGTTGATTTTGTTTTTCTTTGAACACTGTATAGTTAATCCTATGCCTTCTGGTTTTCAGTACTAATGCAATGTCATCTGTTAGTTATATTAAAGATTATTTCTATGTGATGTGTCATTTTTTTCTAGTTTAATTCTGGATAGATAATTTGCCTCTACCTTTTGATATTTTGATTATGATGTGCCTAAGTGTAAAGCTCTATGCTTATTCTACTTGTAATTTGTTGAGCTATTTGGATGTATATATTAATGTTTTACATCAAATTTCAGGAATTAAAAAATACAGCTTTTTAGTAAGTTTAACATGTGTGCTTCCTTAGGGATGCATTTTTTTTAATTGACTGCTTTTTAAAAATGTGTATGAATCATACCTTTATATTTACTTGAAGATTTTGTTATTATTTGTATAAATTGGCATTAATATAATTTGATGTTTCCATTCTGGGAATACAATTCACTCTTCACCCCAACTGTCTCTTGTTGTTTGTTCTTTCTGTTTTCATGATTGCTGCTGCCTTTTATTTTTTGTTTTGCTTGTTTTGTTTTAATGTTCCTAAACTATTTAGACTTTTTAGGATGAATTCTGTTAATTTTTTATTCTTTGTTGTGTTTAGCCACTGAAGAAAGTTACTTTAGTATTTAGACAGAAATTTGTTCAGATTCCTTAGCCAATAATCCTTTCACCTTTTGTCAAGAGATTCTTTGCATATGTGGAGGCATATATTCAACATCATCCAGAGGTGAGCAATTAGAGCCTTGTCAAGTCTTTCTTTGGGTTTATCCACAGCCTTTCAAATGTAATCAATCTTCTGTATATCCAGAAATCTGTCATATGTCCTTAATTCCTCCTATGGAAATATCACACCAAAGGTGATTTTTTATATACATTTTCTGGTCATCTTTTTGGCCTCAATTGGCATTACTCTCTCAGTCAGCTGTGATGTTAAGCAACTGTCTGCTGGGCTCTATTTGGGACCATCCTCTGTGATGAGACTGGAAATTCTCTCAAGTCAATAAGCTCAGGAAATCATAGGACTTCCTTCACTTGTTTTCTGTCTCTAGCACATACTGTTCTTTCTTGCTTCTATTCAGTGTCTTGGGGTTGTGTATATATATATGTATTTTATTTTTTTCAAATCTGATTTGTGAGAATGGCTATATATATATAAAATATATAATGTAAATACATATAAAATACATATTTTATATGTTTATATTGCAAAGGTATATATATACAATCAATATATACAAACAATTGCAAAGGTATATATACACATATGTATATATACACATATATATGTGTGTATATATATAATATACCTTTATAATTGTTTTAAGTGGGAGGGCAAATCTGTTCATTGTCTTCCATCTTGGATGGTAGCAGAGAACCGCTGTGTCTACTTTTAATGTCCTTTTCTGGGGTTGGGGGCAGTTAGTGAATGGTGGAGGGAATTATCATAGAATAGGAAACAAAGAGACAATGAAAGAAGGACCATCATATCTTCATCATATCTTATTTACCCGTTCATTTAATTGCTAAAATTCAAAGAATGTATTTGGTTTCTCACGTAGATTTCAGTGAGGAATTATCTAAACTTCAAGATTCACTAGTAAAAAGATTGCCAACATTTTTGTGTTATTCAATTTACCCATTAATGTACAGAGTAAATTTTTACAAATTCTGGATCCAGTCAACAAATATTTTTTTTAATTAAACACAAACAAGCTATTTTGAAATTAAAGTAATGTTTTTATTTTCCAAACCAATTGAAGATCTTTACAATTGTAGTATTTCTTGTCATTATGAAGAAAATTGGACAGAATAGAGAGAAGAGTTTTGTTGATTAATCTCTACTTTTCTTTCTAATTAGGATATCTTTTCCTAACAGATTGCAAATAGCTGATTTTGATTTTAGATTTACATAATTATATTTTAGTTGAATTTTAAAAATAACATGAAGAAGGCATGATGGGCCAGGAGCTAGAAGATATAGGTTCTCATCTTAAATCTTACCATGAGAGCATATGCTACAGCTTTCTTATTTAATCTCTCATGCTTCAATAATTTAATCTTTAAAATTATGATGTTAGTACAGATTATCTTAAATTTCTTTTAGTTTCAAAATTTCTAGATGATTTAAAGGTGTTTAGGGTAAGTAGTATTAATCTAATAAGAATGAGCCTATTAGTACACACTTATCCTGCATTTATAGTTTTATAATTCACTATTTCATGCAAATACCACTCAAAATTTGCCCACAATATATTTTTCACAACAGTCTATTAATAATTCTCTTCTGTCTTGCTGAGAAGTTATTTCCAAATCAAGAACTACCTAAACCATATTAATTTTTCTGACTTTTATTATGTTGCTGTAAACTTTATTTTTATAATGCTTTCTATATCTATAAATACTCAGTGTTAATTCAGACAGAAAATTTGAAACACAATCTGACTAGACTATTTCATATCCTGAACTCTGGTCTTGACCCAAAAGTGCAGTTTCCAAAAAGTTGACTTCTTTAAGATACTGTGTTTCTTCTATATTGTTTAGGCTAATTAAAATTGGTACCATAAGTCTCTGTGCTTAGGTCATTCTAAACATATCAATTTTAACTCAATATATTGACAGTTTGAATTATTTTGATGAAGTTCAATGGATAAATGAAAAGGAATTCTTTATATTTCGTAATACGCTTGTGACATATGAGTAGACAATGCTAATTTTCATTAAGCAAATAGGGAAAATCTAAGAATAGAGTGAAACATATCCCTGTTACTGAATGCTATTTCTTCTATCCTTGTAGAAATTAGTACACTCACATATTCTGTCCATGAAATCAGTTAGAGTAAGCATTGTAGCTTCTGATTCAGAAAACTAAACTTCCAGTCATAAAAAAATGCTGCTTTGGAGCAATGTAGATCTAGGCTTTACTTATTCCTTTACCACATAGAAACTCTTTGACTTAGGAAAATATTCAAGTTGCTAAACTTCAGTTTTCACATCTACTAAAGAGGAAAAAAATAGGAATTACCTAATAAGAATGCGAGCAGTAAATGAGATATTATACGTTGATTAACAGCACTCTAACTGGCCCACTAATTGCTCAGTAAATGTCAGCTGTTTTAGAATATTTTGATAATTATTGGAAACTGAAAACATCCCAAGCTTATTCATATTCATCTTGTAAAATAAATGTGTAGATTTGGTAGCACTACTGATTTTTACCTCAAACTCCAAACTCATTTGTTTCCATAAACATTCCACAAATTGAAAATCTTCACATTATCTATAAAAATGCTGCTTTGCATCCAGCACTTAGTTCATTCCAACTTAACTAGCCATGAAATTGTGGCTGCTTGTATCCTAAAGGTCAAAAAAGAAGTCCTGCTTCAACATAACTAAGAGGTAATATAATTTTTTTCCATCATATATAAACTTAAAGAGCATTTTTCTGCAAATCTTATCCCGTTATATGCCCTTGCGTGTGTTAGGCAGTGCATGGTGGGAAACACATAAGCAGTAGTATAAGTTTTAATTGGCACTCGTACAAATGTCAGAGAGGGAAAGGAAACATTCTTCTCTGTAAGTTATGGATCATCTAATATTTGTCTAATTTTCAGTAAAGTTTCTGCAGTGGATATAATGCCTTTGAAAAACCCTGACTTGACTGCTATCCTCAGGTCTCTGGCAGAGATTTTGTTCATTATTTACTCCTCAATATTATCTATTTTATGTTTATTAACATATGATATCTGTGCATATATGTGGGGTACATGCAATATTTTGTTACATACATTGACTATCTAATAATCAAGTTGGTATATTGGGGTGTGCATTACCTCCAGTGTTTTATCATTTCTTTGTTTTGGGAACATTTCAAATTATTTCTTCTAGCCATGTTGAAATACAATATGTTGTTAGCTATAGTCATCCTACTCTGTTATCAAACGGTATCATTTTTTAAATTCTGATAGATTTCTACTGAGTTTATCCTAGAGACGTGTAAAACTAGGGAGAATATGGGTTAATCAAGGAGCTACTCCCAGCTTAACACCATGCTACTTAGAGCGTAATTCTTATGAACATGGAGGGACTTTGTAGAAAGACATAGCTATGTTTGTATTCTGGTTTCAAAAGTCACTGGTTAGTTGTCTCTGGGAAGGGTCATTTATATTCCTTAGTTTATTGATCTGTATAATGTATATAATAAAATCCTATTCATAGAGTTGTTGGAGGGAATACATTAAATAGTGAATGTAAAGTGCTTCAGACACAATTATTGGTGGGTGGTAAAAACTTAAAGAAATGTAGCTGGCCTACAATATCAGAGAAGCATAATAAAAGAGAAATGTAAGAGAGAACAGATGGGATAGAGGAGAAAGCAGAAAATGTCAAAACCATGCAAAAGATGGCACAAACAATGTTCTTTAAGATTGTCCAGCCTTTGCAAGGTGGACAGAATAAGGGTCACAATGCATTTACAGGGCATAAAATACTCGATGACTTGACATAACTACAATTCAAGATGACATAGGCAGAATTCTTATATGCTCCCTAAGTACTCCCCTGTGCTAAATTTTCCATTATCACTGACACTCCTCTCATCTCTTCCACTTATCAAAGCATTGATCTTTCAGTCATATTTGATTTATAGAAATCCTTTGCAACTCATTTGCAATCAATCAGCCAAACCTGCTTTTTTTTTTATTTTCTAGCACTGTATATCTCCACATGATGTCCATCCAGTTCTTAGAAGCACCACTAGGCAGGGAGTCATGAGACGTGGATTTTAGCTTCAACTAACGGTGACTTGGATGAGAGTATGTATGCCTCTTACCTATGAAATAGGAGTGGTAATCAAGATAGCTCAATCTCATGGAACAGCATGGTCATTAGATATGATTACAGATTGGAAGGTCCTGTAAGTGTCAGGCATTACCATTATCATCATCATCGTTGTGATTTTTTTCTCTGTGGTATCTATCTATACCTTAATTTCTTCAGGCCTTGAGATCTTCACGTGAAGAAAAAGGACATAGTTGCAAGACCTGCCCTTTGCATTATAAGTTTTAAAAGCAATAAAGCAAGGAGAAATGTTTTCTAAAATCTAAAACATTTTACGTAAGTGAGCATTGTTAGTTACCTCAAGATTCTTAATGGAAATATATCATGGATACTGGACTAATAAAGAACTATTTTGAATGACAAATTATTTCTAATAAGTTGAAATTCAAACTTTTAAAGCTTCAGAGAAAGCTTAAATGGTAACTTTTGTTATAAGTATATATATCCACATGATTATTTGTGTGTGTGTATGCGTGTGTGTGTGTGTGAGTGTGCACACAAATATTTGCCTATAAACATATCTGGTTAGGCCTATTTATGATAAGCTTAGGATTTTTTATTGTTTATGGCATTGCAAATAAATCCATATACTCTTTTTTATTTATTAAAAATAAATGAATATGTTATTAGAATTACCTTTGAAAACATTGTATTATACAGGCTTAATCTGACAGTCTATGTTTAGGCATTCAATTTATTTTAATGGCCCTACATTTAAATCAAACTATATGTGACTTACAAAACAACGCTTACTATATTTTTACGTAGTAAAAGTTTGTTCTGACCTAGTCAGAAAGTTTAGTCACAGTCAGAAAGTTTAGAATTGAACCATATCCCAATGCAAATAGTGTAACATACTAAAAATTAGGTCCTAGATATCTGTGCATGTGAATTTTTAAATGCAAATTAGAATTAAATTAAATTAAACTTTAATTTCTCTATCATATAAAGCATACTTCACATGCTCAGTAGCCACAGTTAGTGATTACTACACTGGAGGGTGCAGATATAGAAATTTCCAACACTGTCAAAAGTTTTACTAAAGAAAATTGCTATAGAGAGCTACTTGAAATAATATTGGACCAACACCCAGAAAGTTTTATCTCATTTGCATATCCTCATCAAGTCTCCGTATTTCAGAAAAGGAGGATGTTCTGTATATAATTTTTAGCTATACTGAGAATTTGTGAACTTTGATTTTCTGTGAGAAATATCTGATATCAACTTTATATTTTATTCTTGAGTATAAAATAGCATATACAAATTAAAAAATATTTTAAATAGTAAAAATGGCATATTTGTACATAATTTGTTTTTAGCAATTAATTCTGTCTTGAAAAGTTAATTTTAAGACACTCCATATATTTCAATATTTTGATGCTGGTTCATTTTCATCTATCATTTTAATATTAGATCAGAAGAACGTTTACTTATTAGTTATTTCCACAGATCAGACAACTGAAAAATTAAAGATAGTAACATACTAAGTCCCACATTTTTATGATTAATATTTCTTTTTAAAAAATCAAATGTCAATGAAATGCTCCACTGAACATTTTAACCTATTTTATATCCTTAGAAACATTTAATTCATTGAGTTGTTCACCTGACATTTTTACAGATTGCTTTGATTGTAAAAACATCATTTTAAAATGACGTTTTTATATGGTCTTGGTCTTAAAAACATCAAATGGGGGATAATTCTTCATTTGAAGTTATTAAACATGGCTATAATCATAAAAATGTCATTTTAAGATAATTCTTCATTTGACCTTTTTTATACTTAGCTGCTCTTTTCTCTTCTTCCTTAAAAATTTGATATTAGAAATGAAAGTTGGCCGGGCGCGGTGGCTCAAGCCTGTAATCTCAGCACTTTGGGAGGCCGAGACGGGCGGATCACGAGGTCAGGAGATCGAGACCATCCTGGCTAACACGGTGAAACCCCGTCTCTACTAAAAAATACAAAAAACTAGCCGGGCGAGGTGGCGGGCGCCTGTAGTCCCAGCTACTGGGGAGGCTGAGGCAGGAGAATGGTCTAAACCCGGGAGGCGGAGCTTGCAGTGAGCTGAGATCCGGCCACTGCACCCCAGCCTGGGCGACAGAGCAAGACTCTGTCTCAAAAAAAAAAAAAAAAAAAAAAAAAAAAGAAATGAAAGTTAATAGAATTTTAAAGCTGTACTGAAAAAAATTCAAATCAAGATTTCACTGCTAATGCTGCCATGGTACTCACAAAATGGTTTTACTACCCATCTTTGATGTATGACAGTGGTGGAGTGTGCATGTATATGTGTTTCTGCATGTGTGTGTGTAGGTATGATCCAACAATGATATTCACCCATGCTTACTTGTGTCTTCTCTCGAATAATCAATGGCTCTTTACAGCTTTTAGCTGTTATTACACTTTAGAGTATATTAGTCTCTAGAGGCAAATCACACAATAGCCATTTTCTTTCAGTTAAGATGAGTGTGAATATGGCTTTAAAGTCATGTAATTGTGATAATTACTTGGATATGGGGTATAGTCTTCTCCTGAATCTATGCATATGTGCACCTTAAGTAATTTTTGTTTATTCATATACATGTTTTATATAGAATGCATAGGAAGAACGGTGTTCAATATTTGTGTTTATTTAATGAATTTTTGGTAAGTAATAAATATGCTTATATTTTTGGCTAATAGAATAATGATAATAACATTTTTGAGCAAATGTTTTTTGTTAAGCACTGGTGTGATAATTTTGCCTGCATGATTAATTAATGTTATTGGATTATGCTTAGGGATAATGAAACCCAAAATGAGTAGAACCAGAATTTGAAAGCAGGCAGGCATAGCCAACAAGATAAGTTAATTCTCAGGGTTTTTCTTAAATGCTATTTGCTAATAGGTAACACAAATATTCTCTTATGCTTTATTTCATAAGGTAAATCAGTGGACAAGCATTTAGTAATTACCAATATGTTGTTATTGTTGTGAAGAAGATTACCAAAAGAATAAAAGCATAATGATTGACATATGTAAACATCTATTCTAATTGGTGAAATGAAGTAAAAATGAATGCCTTAGATTTATACTCTCCAACAGGGCAATACATTATTTTTTGCTATCGCAAACAGGCAAGGAAGAGCACAGAGTTAAGTATTTAAGTATTACCTCATTCATCTGTTTATTCCAATGTTATATATTAAATATTTTAAGAATCAAAGAGATACTTTACTAAGCTTGAATGTACCATGGTAACATAAGGCAAAGTTCTGTCCGGTAGAAATTGAGCCTCCGAGAAGAGAGAATAGACAGACACATCCAGAAAAGGTTAGGGGCAAATAAGGAATTAGAAGAATTTGAATGCCATACTGATTAGGTTCTATTTATATTGTAGGACATGAAGTTTTGGAATTATTATGGCAGGAGATCAGCTTAAGTGAAGGATATTCCCAGGAGGTACCTAAAAGTATCTTGCTTCTCCTTCCCCTATTTCAGCTACAAGCAAGTCTCCTCTTGTAAGCCAAGCAGACACTGGGACAGGTAAATAGCTAGGACATAAAGGGAACAATCAAGACAATTATTGCAGTATCTCTACTCTGAAACACCTGAGTCTCTGGACACCAGTGCAAGAGTACACTAAAACAAAAACCTATCTGGAGTAAGTTATGGTTAGACTTTGGTCAATGGACAGGATAGGACCCTCCAAGGAAAGGCTGATATAGATCATCTTAATAAGACTTCTCTTTACTTATTACTTCTCAGAGAATTGAAGATGGTCTGAATATATGATCTGAGTCTTGTCTATACTTCAGTCTGAGAGAAACCCAGAAGCCTCTTTCTACTATCCGTATAGGGGAATAATGATTACCTGCTGTTATACTACCAGCCTGACTCCCCCATTCTTGATAAAAACTTTATTTAATGTTCCCTAGTAGCTTGATCTGGAATCACTGAACTAATCGAAAGAAATAACAAAGGTGGGGTCCAGAAGGCAGAGAGAGTAATAACAAAATATATAAACACACACACACACACACACACACACACACACACACACACACACGGACAGTTTCTCAAAAAGTAGGCCTGGTCTGATAGAGGGAGCAACTGTAGACTTCAATAACAATGATGATTCTAGTATTTAAGGAGATTCATGTAGAGGACACACAAGAAAGAAAGAAAAACTCTGTGGATTGCAAAAAAAGGATTTTCAAGTAAACATTTTTCGTAGAAAATTGAAAGAAAAGAAGATAATGAGATCTGACTTATTCAGTTTAAAGAGGCAAAGAATGAAAAAATTATCCTAGGCCGAGCGCGGTGGCTCAAGCCTGTAATCCCAGCACTTTGGGAGGCCGAGACGGGCGGATCACGAGGTCAGGAGATCGAGATCATCCTGGCTAACACGGTGAAACCCCGTCTCTACTAAAAAATACAAAAAACTAGCCGGGCGCGGTGGCGGGCGCCTGTAGTCCCAGCTACTCGGGAGGCGGAGGCAGGAGAATGGCGTGAACCTGGGAGGCGGAGCTTGCAGTGAGCTGAGATCCGGCCACTGTACTCCAGCCTGGGCGGCAGAGCGAGACTCCATCTCAAAAAAAAAAAAAAAAAAAAAAAAGAAAAAGAAAAAATTATCCTAAACTAAAGAAAAAATTTAATCTCAGACTGAATTTTCTTAGCAAGTTCCACAAGTTTCACACACTCAGGCATTTAGTGCTAAAATTCTTGAATTCCAAAATCAAGGAAATAAAATATCACAAGCTTTCAAATTAAAATAAAAATGACTTATTCAAGAAAAAGAAGTAGATCTACGTAGATGTTACATCTGTAACTTTTTTTTTCTTTTTTTGAGACAAAGTCTTGCTCTTGTCCTCCAGGCTGGAGTGCAGTGGTGCCGTCTCAGCTCACTACAACCTCAGCCTCCCGGGTTCAAGCAATTCTTCTGCCTCAGCCTCCCGAGTAGCTAGGATTACAGCCACTGTGCCTGGCTAATTTTTGTATTTTTAGTAGAGATGGGGTTTCACCATGTTGGCCAGATTGATCTCGAACTCCTGACCTCAGGTGATCCTCCCGCCTCAGCCTCCCAAAGTGCTGGGATTACAGGTGTGAGTCACCACGCCTGGCCTTACATCTGCAACATTTTAGGATTGAAGATGGTGGGATAATATCTACAGGCTATTAGGAGAGAAGACACGAAGTCAAAAATTATATCATTCAACTATAAGGAGATATACATTAAATAAGAGAATATATTGAAAATTAAGAAAAATATAATCCCTAAAGTAGACTACACAGACAGCAAATAAAAACATATCAGAAGGTAAATAAGAAAAGGAGGGAAAACAGGAATGCAACAAAAACTTTGATATGTTGTTGCATTGCTGTTTGCCTATTCTTTGCTTTTAACCTTTTCTAACTAACTATATATTCTACCAAAAATAATAATAAGCAAGATAGAATATAAAAGATAGATAATAGTTATTACATTCATTTCTTGAAATTGAAAGGCCAAGATGCAAAGAAAAATTTAAGGGTCAGAAGTGAAAGTATGGAAACTTTAACAATATTGATTCTTCTAATCCATGAACATGGAATTTTTTCCATTTTTTAATGACCTCTTCAATTTCTTTCATCAAAGTTTTATAGTTTTTATTGTAGAGGTGTTTTGCTTCCTTGGTTAAGTATGTTATTAATAATTTTATTTTATTTGTAACTATTGTAAATGGGGTTACTTGTCTTGATTTCCTTTTCAGATTGTTCACTATTGGCATATAGAAATGCTACTGATTTTTGTATGTTAATTTTTTATACTGAAAATTTACAGAATTTGTTTATCAGTTCTAATAGCTTTGGGTGGAATTTTTAGGTTCCTCCAAATATCATCTGCAAACCAGGGTAATTTTACTGTTTCCATTCCAATGTGAGTGTCTTTTATTTCTTTCTCTTGTTCTGCTCTACCTAGCATCCTGAGTACTGTGTGGAATAAAGGCAGTCAAAATGAACATCCCTGTTGTGTTCCAGACTTAGAGAAAAGACTTGCATTTTTTTCTCATTCATTATGATACTGGCTGTGAATCTGTTGTATATAGCTTTTATTGTATTGAGATATGTTCCTTTCATACCTGGTTCTTTAAAGAGTTTTTAACCATAAAGGTATGTTAAATTTTACTGAATGCTGTTTCAGCATCAATTGAAATGATCATATGGTTTTTGTCCTTCAGTAGTCGTATGAGGTATCACATTGGTTAATTTGTGTATGTTAAACCGTTTTTATATCCCTGAGATATATCCCACTTGGTCATGATAAATGATCTTTTTAATGTGCTGTTAAATTGGTTTTGCTAGTATTGGCTGAGGATTTTTGCATTAATGTTCAGAGGGCCTGCAGTTGTCTCTTTTGTTGTGTCTTTGGACTTGGTACCAGGGTGATACTGGCTTTGTAGAATGAGTTTGGAAGTGTTTCTCCCTCCTCTATTCTTTTGGAATAGTTTAAGTATAAATAGTATTAGTTCTTCTTCAAATGTTTGGCAAAATTCAGCAGTGAAGCCACAGGTCCTGGGGTTTCCTTTGAAAGGAAATATTTTATTATGGTATTGATCTGGCTACTTGTTATTGGTTTATTCAGGTTGAGAATTTCTTTGTTGTTCAATCTCGGTAGGTTGTACTTGTTTAGAAATTTATCCATTTATCATAGAGTTTCAATTTATTGGCATACAGTCACTCTGTAGTCTACTACCGAAAACAATCAACAGATTTAATGCAATCCCTATTAAAACAGCAATGACATTTTTACAGAAATTTTAAAAATCCTGAATTTTATTTGGAAGCAAAAAATACCTGTGATAGATAGCCAAAGCCATCCTGAACAAAAATAGCAAAACTGGAGGAATCATATTATGTGACTTCAAATTATACTATGTAGCTATAGTTACCAAAATAGCATTATACTGGAATAAAAACAAACATGTAGACCAATGGAACAGAATAGAGATCCCAGAAAAAAAGATCCACACATATAAAGTGAACTAATTTTTCACAAAAATGCCAAGAACATACATTAGGGGGAAAAAAAAAAACACAGTCTGTTCAATAGATGGTGCTGGAGATACTGGATATCCATATACAGAAAAATGAAACTAGACCCCTCTCTCTCGCTGTATACAAAAATCAAATCAAAATGGATTAGAGACATATCTAAGACCTCAAACTGTGACACTACTAGAGGAAATATTAGGATAACTCTCCAGAATCTTGATCTCAGTAAAGATTCCTTGAGTAATACCTCAAAATCACAGGCAACCAAAGGAAAAAAATGGACAAATGAAATTACATAAAATTTTTTAAAAAAACACTTCTGCACAGCAAAGTAAACAATCAACAAAGTGAAAAGACAATACACAGGATAGGAAAACAAATTTAAGACTAGACAATTGGAATATATTATATGCTCAAACAACCCCACAGGAAAAAATTCAATAATCTGATGTAAAATGAGCAAAAGATTTGAGTAGACAATTCACAAAGGAACAGATATAAATGACCAACAGATGCATAAAAATTCTCAACATCATTAATCATTAGAGAAATGCAAATCAAAACTACAATTAGATATCATCTCACCCACGTTAAAATGGTTTTTATCCAAAAGACAAGCTATGCAAATATTGGTGAGCATGTGGAGAAAAGAGAACCCTTGTACACTGTTGGTAGGAATATAAATTAGTACAGCCATTGTTAAGAATAGTATGGGCCGGGCGCGGTGGCTCACGCCTGTAATCCCAGCACTTTGGGAGGCCGAGGCGGGCGGATCACAAGGTCAGGAGATCGAGACCACGGTGAAACCCCGTCTCTACTAAAAATACAAAAAATTAGCCGGGCGCGGTGGCGGGCGCCTGTAGTCCCAGCTACTCAGGAGGCTGAGGCAGGAGAATGGCGTAAACCCAGGAGGCGGAGCTTGCAGTGAGCCGAGATCGCGCCACTGCACTCCAGCCTGGGCGACAGAGCGAGACTCCGTCTCAAAAAAAAAAAAAAAAAAAAAAAAAAAAAAAAAGAATAGTATGTATGGTTCTCAAAAATCTAAAAATAGAACTATCATATAATCTAGCAATCCTACTACTATATATATACCCACAAGAAAAGAAATCAGTATATTGTAAAGATATCTGCACTCCCATGTTTATTGAAGCATTATTAACAATAGTCAAAATCTGCAATCAATCTGAGTGTCCATCAGTGGGTGAATGGATAAAGAAAATGTGGTACATATACACAATGCAATATTATTCAACCACAAAAAAGAATTAAATTCTGTCATTTCCAGAAACATGGATGGAACTGGAGGATTTTTTAAAGTGAATTAAGACAGGAACAGAAAGACAAATTTCACATATTCTCACTCTTATGTGGGAACTAAAAATTAAAACAATTAAACTCATGGTGATAGAGAGCAGAATGATGGCTACCAGAGGCTGGGAAGGGTAATATGTGTGGGAAGTGAGGGTAGTTATTGGGTGCAAAAATACAGTGAAATAGAATGAAGAAGATCTAGTGTTTGATCTTACTAATTGACAGTACAAGAGGGTGACTACAGGCAACAATAATTTATTGTGTATTTTAAAATAACTAAAATGAAACTGGAATGTTTCTCACACAAAGAAATGATAAATATTGGAGGTGATGGATACCTCATTTACCTTGCTATCCTTATTACGCATGATATGCCTATATGAAAACATCACATGTACCCTCAAAATATGTATATCACTTGTACCCCCATAAATATATATCTAGTATGTATTCATAGTAATTTAATTATGTGTCCATAATAATTTAAAATATATTTAAATTACTGAGGAAAAAAGTGAAAGTGTCAAACCAAATTAATTAATATAAAAAAGGGAGAAAAATTTGGGTAGAAAGATAGAGGGATAGCTTTGAAAATCAGAATGTTTTGGTGGGGAAATTAGTATTTTATTTTCACATAAAACTGAAGACAAGTGTTTGATTATGAACACCATTATAGGGAGAGTAAAACTAAAACAATAGTTCAGTATAGCATAGTTTATACATTATAAAGAGAAAAATAAATGACAAATATTGCTGTGTTCACATCAGAAAATATAATAAAAATATGAAAGAGAAAAACAAATGTTATAAACTAAAAAATTGGAAGAAGTAAAATGAGCTTAATTCTTCCATTAAAAGAAACAGCTTGTCAAATTGAGTTAAGAAGAAGTAAACTTTTATGTTTGTTTTAGATTGGAGAAATGATTCAAGTTCTTTGCTACTTCTTGAATCCACACCTTTTCTAATATAAATACAGTCCTTTTTACAAAGGAAGCAGAGTCATTTCATTGCTTGGATCTGTCATTTGATTTAGAAGTACCAGTGTACCGAGGTAAGAAGCTAAGTCTTGAAAAGGGTGCATGTTGCATTGCTATTGGTCCACTGTCCTGGCTAAAGCACCATGCTTGGGATAGTCAGCTCCAGAATGAGACACATGATGCAAACTAAGTTGCCCAAGTTGTCCCAGTAGAGACCTTCCTAGATCAGCTAACAGATAGCAGACTTTCAGGTAAATGAGAGAAACCTGATGAAAATCTGAAGAACTCTCATTCATATGCAGTTCACCGCAGACAGATAAATAAATATAGCTAAAAATCAGCCAGCCATAGGTCAGTACAGCTGAATTCTGCCACAAAATTAGTTTGCTATAAATAAATGATTACTATTGCAAACCGCTGGGGTTTTGTGGTTCTTTGTGGCACATTATTGTGACAATAGAAAGTAGAAAGATGCATATAACAAAGATACTAAATATATAACACAAAGTAAGTTAGAAATAAAAACTTGGGCAGGAAAAAATGAAGCAAATGCAACCAAAAAGAAAATGTAGAGGCCCATTTAATATCAGATGAGTGAAATATAAGATTAAAAGCATTTAACATGAGAAAAGAAAATATTAAATAAAAATAAAAGGCCCAACATATAAAGAAAATGCTATAATCATTAACATGTAACACCTAAGTTGCTGATAAATATGTACTCTCTGAAATATTAGGATTGTAAAGAAAATTGATTTATTATAAAATATTTTCATATGTTTCTTTCAAAACAGCTCCTATAGAATAAAAAATAAAAATATAGAGCATTTAATTCAATCAACAAACTTAGTTTATTGATATACGGAGGCTAAAATTCTTTTTACTATTCCTTTTTAAAGCCCCAAACATTAAAAATATATATGTACTGATCATAAATTGGCTCAAAGAAAAACATCAACAAATTCAACACCTATGGTTTAGTCAATATTTAATCTTAAACCAGTATATTTAGATATTGGTAACAACAAGGTGATTTATCTCCACCAAGCCTTAACTACCAAGAAATCAACACTTCTACATACATCTTAGACCATATTAAAAATCAATACTGATATTATCAACTATATGAAAAACAATGCAAAGTAGAACATTTTAAAACAAACCTATATGACAATATAGCTTATGTAAGCAATCTTCAGTAGAGATTTGTATCCATGAAATATATCACTATGAAGAGAAACAATAATGGGAACAAAATTTTAAACTTAATAAGATATTAAACCAAAGATAAAAAGTGGAAATTCATTAATTTTAAGTTGAAATTAATATATAAATTTTTTTAATGCATTGCAAAATATCTAGACATATAAACATAATATGAGTCTCATAATGGAAAAATAAAATATTAAAATTCATAATATTAAGAATTAGGTGAAAAATACATAAAATATCAAATATTTTTAAGAAAATGTAGGCAATTCTATAGAAAATAATTACAATCCTAGAGGGTACAGCCAAATACCTCTTCAATATAAATACCAAAATTTACCCAAAATGAAGTGAAAAATGTTAAAAAACCAATTATCATAAGAAAGAAAATATGATAAAGTACCTACCAATGAAAAAGTAAACAGAACTATAAAATTTTGCAGTTGAATTCTGCCTCATTTCTAAAGAATCCATTCCAAGTTGTTGAAATATAGAGAGCTCTAAACTAATTTTTCTGAATTCAACATAACTTTATAACCAACTCCAAACATTATATTCAATGTTGAAAGATTAAAATCTTTTCCTCTAAGATCAGGAACAAGACAAAGAATTTTACTATCTCTACCTCTATTTAACATGGTACTAGAAGTCCTAATCAGAGCAATTAGACAAGAAAAATAAATAAAAGGCATCTAAACTGGGAAGGTAGAAATAAAATTATTTGTGTTTGCAGATGACAGATCTTATATGCAGAAAACCCTAACGATCCCACACACACACAAATACACAAAAAATATTAGAATAAACAAATGAATTTGGCAAAGTCACAGGATACAAAATCAATACAAAATTCTATTATGTTTCTATACATTAACAATGAGAGATTCAAAAAGACTATCAATTTATAATTACATAAAAAATAATAAAATACCTAGGAATAAAATTAACCACAGAGGTGAAAGACTCATGCAGTGGAAACTACAAAACGTTGCTAAAAAAAAATTAAAGAAGACATCTCATGTACCTGGATTAAAAAACTTAATATTGTTAAGATGTCAATACTGTTCAAACTATGCTACAGATTCAATGCAATTTCTATTGAAATCTCAATGGCATTATTTTTTTCCAAAATAGAAAAATTCATACTAAAATTAATTTGGAATCCAAAGGGATATTAAAGAACCAAAACAATCTTAAAAAGGAAAAAGAAAGAAAGAAAGAAAGAAAGAAGCTGGGGTACTGACTTTCTGATTTCAAATCTAATTACAAAGCTACAGTAATAAAAAGTGTGATAATGCCATACAGACAGATATACATACCAATGGAATAGAATAGTCAGCCTAAAAGTACATTCTCACATATGTGGTCAAATGAATTTCAACAAGAGTGCCCAAGATCGTTCACAAGGAAAGAAAATTTTTGGGGGGAAAACAGGATATCCACATGCAAAAGAATAAAGTTGGAATCTTACCTAACATAACCTACAAAAATAAAGTCAAAATGGATCAAAGACCTAAAAGTAGGAGGTGAATCTGTAAAACACTTAGAATAAGCACAGAGGAAATACTTAATGACACTGGATTTGGCAGTGATTTTTTTGCATTTTACACCAGAGTAAAAGAAACAAAAGAAAGAAAATAGATAAATCAGGCTACACCAACATTAAATACTTCTATGCATCAAAAGACAAAATCAACAGAGTAAAAAAGCAACCAAAAACTGAAAAAACAATTGAAAATCATATATCTAACAAGGGGTTAAGATGCAGAATAAATAAAGAACTTCTACAACCCAACAACAACAACAAAGCAAACAACCCATTTAAAAACTGAGCAAAGAATTTGAATAGACATTTCTCCAAAACAAATGCTCAAATGACCTGTAAGCTTAACCTCACTAGTCATTAGGGCTATGCAAATCAAAATCACAATGAAATACTACAAATTCACACTCATTAGAATGGCTTTTACCAAAAACAAACAAACAGAAAATAACAAGTGTTGGTGAGGTTGTGGAGAAACTGGAACTATCGTGCACTACAGGTGGCAATGTAAAATCATGTAGCTGCTATGATAAACAGTATAGTGGTTCCTCAAAATAATAAAAAGATTTATCATAATATCCAGCAATTCCACTTCTGAATATGTAGCAAAAAATAACTGAAAGTATGATCTTGAAGAGATATTTACATACTCATGTTCAGAGCAGCATTTTTCAAATTAGCCAAAAGATAGAACACAAGTGTCTATCTACAGGCGAATGAATAAACAAAATGGAGTATAACATAGAATGGGACATTATTTATCCTTAATATAGAGGAACATTCTATGACATGCTGTAACATGAACCTTCAGAACATCCTGCTAAATAAAACAGACACTTTAAAAAAGACACATACTGTAAAATTTCATTTATGTGAGTTAACTAGTACAGTGAAATTCATAGAGATAGAGAGCAAAATGGTTGTCCGAGGCTGAGTGGAGTGAAAAGTCAGCATTGTTTGATGGGTATAAAGTTCAGTTAATGCAAGCTAAAAAGAGCTCCAAAATAAACAATAAACCACTCTTAATTTTGATTACTGGTGCTAAAACTAAACCTCTTTCTTGAATATTACAAAACGCAATTTGTATATGTATTAATAGAATATATTAGCAATAATTCTATATTATATCAGTAGTAATGATATATAAGACCATTTGGTTTACAGAGTAATAAATAATATAATAATATTGCACTATTAAATAATGTTGAACCATGATGTTTAAATATTAAAACATCTAATATTATAATTCACCATGTCAAAATCTAAAGTAGAAAATAATCATTAAATGTCAAAAAACAAACATCAGCTGCCACTTTATACAAAATTACAGAGTATAAAAATAATATAATAATGATTAATTATAAATAATACTTTCCATGATTATAAGCATTAAAATTCAGAGTAGGATCTAATGAATTAATAGGTTTAGAATGAATTGAAAAACCAGTATAGTTCTCTATAGTGTATGAAAGAACCTAGAAGCATAGTTAACAGAAAGCCAGACAACTCAAGGGAAAGATATCAAAGATAGGAATAAGCAATTATGACCCCCAAATTTAACAACTACATGAAGAGCTGTTCAAACTCACTAGTTAGACAGGGTCATAAAAACTAAAATAACAAGGAGATATTATTTTATAACTATTAGGAAGGCAAAGGAAAAGTGTGATAATATCTTATGTTAGCAGGAATTTAGAAAACAGTATCCTCACACATTGCTGGTAGAAATGTAGTTTGTTACATATCGTACATCTGTTACAATAATACATGTACACATATATTGTCCCAGTGACTCCACTCCTATGGCAATCTGTCCTGTATTAAGAAATAAAAATAAATAAATCATTCATTATATAAGTAAATACAGTGTAGAATTATGCACGGTCAAAAATGGAAACATGCTCTTTAGGAAGAAAATAGAGATAAGAGTAAACGGTGGTGTTAGAAGCCAAGAAAATATAGCCACAAAAGAAGAGTACGTGTGTGGGGAGAGGTGGCATGTTGTGTGTCCATGTGTGTTCTGTGTAGTGTGTGTCTGTGATATGTATGTATTTTACAGAGCATATCCATGATAATAGAGAGGTTAACCAAATTGCCAAAGTTTATATAGTCAGCAAATGGAGAAGTCAAATGCACAGTCATCTGCATCCCTGCAACACCATGCTGAGCTCAATAATGCCTATATCCTAAACTAGAAAATGTCTTCCTCCTATGGTTATAATTGCGTATCTCATTATAAGTTATGTGACTTGACAATATTTACCTAATTAATTGTAGTCACTTGAGCACAGTGATTTATGTCATGAGGATGTCTCTTGCCTGTACATGGAAGGTTGCAAGATAGCTATTTCCTTGAGGTATATAAAACAGACCTCTAAATGTTTATGAGGCAAGCACCTTCTGATGACATAAACTTCCTGAAATTCTCATTAATTCTGGTGTGACTAGGTTTCAGATTCTCCAATAACTCATTGAGTATCACAGGTGTGTATTGATTTATTGGGCCACCACTTGTACTTGGCAGGTATTTTCTCATATATGAAAACAAATACCCATCAAGATGGTAAATGGTATAAAGCCATTTATGGCTTTCCTTGTTTCATTTCTGTATGTAACTTATCCGTTCATATTAATGCAGTAGTGTTAATTAGTGCTCTGGCAAATTACAATAGGACTCCTGTGGAGTAATATTTTACATCCACATGAATACCAAAACAATTCAGTATTATTCGTATTCTAAAAATGAGTACCAAAGTAAGTAATAGTAATTCTGTCACTTATTATATCATGTTGCCAAACAATTATTATGTGCAGTTGGTGAACATTTGAATAAATGCCATCATACTCTCTATTCAATTAAAACAACAGCACTGATAATTAATATCACCATTATTCATATCAAGTTATGGCTGTGGGTATTGTGTGTTCTAGGAAATGACTGGAAGAATAAATGTTCATTTCAATTCCACTTACATCTTGCTCTGAAGTATTAAAATATAATATGCATGAAATACAAGCATCATTTTCAACATAGCTGCAATCCAAGAAAGCAGCTTTCTCATCTGCTGGATGATTGAGAAAATAAATAATTATGAAAAGAAAAACTACATTTGCATAGATAAAGACAAATGTCACATTTTTATAGCTTGTTTTGTCAAGAATGAATTTACTATTTGTATACTAAGAGATAAATGCAATTTGTAGTCATTTAGAATCAATAGTTAAACAATTCACAGAAAAATAGACTATTAGATAAAATAGATCTACCCACTCTGAAACAAAAATCTTATTAAATTACTGTATTATCTATAGTCCTGGAAATCGTTATCTGAGAAATGTAAACACTAAATGGCTTCAGTCATTAACATATTAATAAACCAAATTATGCTGTTAAAGGAGAGCCTGACCTTAAGAACACGAGACACAAAACAGTCATATTTTGAGTGTGGGGCAGAAAGAATATGTATATGCAAATATGTATATTGCAATAAACATATTTGGCATTCACCCAACAATCCAAAGGTATATTTAATTTATCTAGTCTTACAACCAAAAAGAAGACACAGAATTAAAATCTTCAAAGGTAACCAGAAGAGATGAGTCTGCTGTCTATAGCTTCTATGAGAAATCAAAATACTGTATAACTTGCACTATTCTATCCTCTTCAAACTCAGAAGAGCACCAAGTACTTACCATTTGGGGAATATCTCAACTGCTTTGCAATATCTTACATATATTACAGTCCTTCTGAGCTTCAAAGTGTAACAATACAAAGTGTAACATGACGGAATGTAAAACAGGCTTAATGGCACAGTAAGTGTGGAAAATGCTAATATATCCTTCCCTTCGTGATTCAACTGAAAAATTGATTCACTAGAACTTTGAATTCTGCAGCACAAGGAATTACAACAATTGTCCTGTGAAATATTCCTCTTTTTTTTTTTTTTTTTTTTTTTGAGACGGAGTCTCGCTCTGTCGCCCAGGCTGGAGTGCAGTGGCGCGATCTCGGCTCACTGCAAGCTCCGCCTCCCGGGTTCCCGCCATTCTCCTGCCTCAGCCTCCCGAGTAGCTGGGACTACAGGCGCCCACAACCGCGCCCGGCTAATTTTTTGTATTTTTAGTAGAGACGGGGTTTCACCGTGGTCTCGATCTCCTGACCTCGTGATCCGCCCGCCTCGGCCTCCCAAAGTGCTGGGATTACAGGCGTGAGCCACCGCGCCCGGCGCAGTATTCCTCTTTTAATTGAAGAGGTGCTCCTGTGGGAAGAAAAGAAGCAGATAACAGGACTAATATCCTTGTAATCATGCTGATAGCTGACCTCCAGGTATATAGACTAATGTTATTTGCTATGAGAGTCCTAATACATGGAATGCTTTTTGTGAGATGATCTTGGTTGAGAATTGCTTACAATAAACAAATATATGATCTATTGGTTTATGAAGCATGGTTCTCTAGAAAATGCTATGTAAGCTCTGAGGTATGAAATAGGGATTTTCATAACCTAAATTCATCCTAACTGGGGTATGAACTAACCTGCATAGCAACACGATGTACACTCAGTCAGAGAGTACAAGACTCTTACAGGAAAGAAAAATCCAGAGTCACATAGGGTGGTCCAAACATCTTGCTGCCTATGTGTACCTCTTGATTGTGTGCATCCTTAGTGAAATGTGATATTATGTAAGATATAGCATTTGTGTGGATATTATTCTATGTACCACCTCACCTGCATTGGAACCTGTCTCTCTACGGGTCAATTGAAAGGGTTAGGGTGGCATTGACATGCTTCTCAAACTGCCCTCAGATGCCTGTCTTTTATAACCACTTAGTCTCCTAGGTCAAGACTATTAGTCCATATTCTTTTTTTTTTCCCCTCAATCGCTGACAATTGGTAGTTATTTATAAATTCTTTACTGTTTTTTGCTGTTACTATTATTTTTTTTCAAGGAACGGGGTCTTGCTCTGTCACTCAGGCTGGAATGAAGTGATGCAATCATGGCCCACTGCAGCCTGGAACTCCTGGAGTCAAGCGGTCCTACTGCCTCAGCTTCCTGAGTATCTGGGACTTTTTGTTTCTTTTTCTAGATAAAATTTTACATTAGTTACTGACAAGCTAACAATTACCAAGAAATCTAAACTCACAAAGTCTATTTGTTGTTCTTAAAGTTTAAAGGGTATTTTGTCTGTTAGTTTCTCTGTGTTTTATCCAAAAAGTGAGTTCCTGGCCTTAGCTTTTCTTCACACAAAGTAAGGTAATCAATGTCCAATCAGAGTGATTGGACTGATAAATCAGACCCATCAATTTATGCTTCATTTAAAATATGTGTTATTTGTTTATAGTTTCTACTCAGTACACAATTGTATACAAGTATAATCAATGCTTGGAGTTTTACTTTGACAATTTCTTCTCTACCAGTGGTTCTCAGCTCAGAGTCTCTCTCAATTTATAATGGTGATCCCAACTCATATTCCCCATTCTCGAAAGACTCTATAATGGAAAAAAATTTCTACAGGTGATCATGATAAACTTACTTATCGATATATAAACACACTCATTAGGAATAATGCTCCATTTTATGTCAAGAAATCCACTTAGAAAGGAATAATTTGTAAGCCACATTTTATTATCACTTTGCTTCAATCAGTTAAGCTGATTTACTCCTAAAAAGAGAACGGGGGAGCTTTAAGAATATAACGAAATGAGAAAAAATGTGTAAATCTATTTATAGCCATATATTATTTTATGAACAAAGATCCTGAATTCAGTAGATGTATTAGTGGGATAAAAAAATGTGCCTTGTACTGGATCTACAATGAAACATGACTCTTAAAATCAAGAAAATGTAACTCAATACTCAATTTATTCTTTAACAATATATTTGGTACACCATTATCTTTGGGGGAGTCTTTAGTTATTCAGAATGAAAGCTCATTTTCTTACCCAAAGGTTAGAGTAATAGTATTTATTTGAAATGTAAATGAAGATTTCCACTAAGGAATTTTGCATTTGTCTCTAATCAGAATGCCCTATGAATAATGTAGTTTGGCACCAATGTCCTCATTAAGCAAGTTTCCCATTACTGCATTTTCTGATTATAATCTTCTCATTAAACTTCTTTTACTCTTCCTGCTGATGATCATTCATATTTTAGGTCTTCAATATTAATCTGAACACATACACCCATAGACTCACACACATAGCCTCCTGTAGATGAGAATCAAATTATATTGATGACCAGATGTCCTTTAAATAAAGGGTTGTTATCCATTGTATGTCCAAAAAATGGCATGGAGCTAAATTGTCCAACTGGGCTAAAAGAGAAAATGAGTTTCAAACTAGTCTCAATTTATATCCATCTACTAGGCAATTTCACAATTATACTTGATTGACAGCAGTGGCCAAGAAAGAAATAGGATGACAAAAGAAATGGGACTAACTAGAACAGTTTTTTGTTGTTGTTTTCTTATCTTTTCTTCTATTTTTAAAGAACTACAGAATTATACCACATTTGAATATGCAAAGAACTTTGAGAGACCCACACTTTAAACATGAGACCTCGTAAAGAGTGCTTTCATAACCATGATACAGATTTCAACCATATAACTCTTTTAAAAACACAAATCTTCAAGCTTTTTAAAAATGTGTATTAGCACTTTATCTCCATGGAACACTGGCAAGATTAAAGAAGAGAAGGAACTGGCAGGTTTGAGTAGTGATGATAATAGCATGCGAAAGCCAAGGTGAAAAGACAGTTCTCATTTCTAGACTCCTGCCTTCCTTCTTAGTGTTCTCAGAAATCATATTTGAACCACATTTGAGAATCTAGGAAATAATTCACTAATTAGAGAACATTTTTCCACATGCTTTCACTTGTTTGCTTCAACAGTTTCTCAGTGGAAATAAAGATGCTTATCATATCATGTAAATATGAATCATATACCTTTAACATGGATATGTGAAAAACACAGATATAAAGATATAAAATATATATACAAACTGTAAATAGTGGTTACCTCTGGAGAGAGGACTAAAACAATGAAAGGAGACTTTCATTATTTAGTATAAATATTTCTGTAGTTTTAAACAATTTTATAATGACTATATTTGGAGTTTAAAAAGAAATACATGATTTTCTTCAAAATTTCGTATGCCTAAAAGTTCTTATTAGCATACCTTTTTATCTAAATTAGCACAGATTTATAAATTTCCTAAGATATAAAATTTCCCATATAAATTAAATCATTTGTATGCCCTTTTTGAAATGTTTCCAAGGTATTTATGTTGTATTTTATTAACATTGCCCAGAACTAAACATGAATTTTTGTAAGCACTACATTAATATTAATAATTAATAAGATGATGTGTTCCTATGTGGACTTTAATTTTTTTAAGGAAAAGGATATATGTTTGGGATGGGTCTTTGAAAGAATACAGTAGAGCAAATAGTTTTTTCAGAGAACTCATTTGGTTGTATCTGTGTTTAAAAATCTCCTGCTAACATTAAGCAGGATAAGTTTCGAATAATGAAAGTATAATTCCATGATTAGAGTATAGAGAACCCTGTATTTCCAGACTTTACATTTCTAACACAGTTGCTATCAAAAAACACCAGGGGCAAACCCATTTTAGATATCTGCTGTTACTATTCTGACTGTTGTCTTTCTAGACAAATATTAGTCTGGCCACAGTGGCTCACTCCTATAATCCCAGCACTTTGAGAGGCCGAGGCAGGCAGATCACAAGGTCAAGAGATCAAGACCATCCTGGCCAACATGGTGAAACCACGTACTAAAAATACAAAAATTAGCTGGGCGTGGCAATGCACACCTGTAGTACCAGCTACTTGGGAGGCTGAGGCAGGAGATTTACTTGAACATGGGAGGCAGTGGTGGCAGTGAGACAAGATCACACCACTGTACTCCAGCCTGGTGACAGAGCAAGATTCTGTCTCAAACAAACAAACAAATTAGAGAATATTCATCTAATTTAAGTTATTCATCTAATTTAAGTTATGTCAATAATATGCAATGGACACCTATCTTATTCAAAGATCAGGCTTAGGAATACAAAGGTTTTTAAAAATATATTTTTTATTAATAAAAATATTATGCTTACAGATGAGAGAGAAAATTGGGTTTTGGTGAGGTTAAATAAGTTGCTCACTACAATGAGAGAGTTGCAATTTGAAATCCAAATATTCTGACTCCAAAAGCCATTTTTAACTTATACTTTCATGGGTTGCATTAATTTATGTAGTAAATTGTAATTTGGAAATATTACCCAAGTTCTTTATCAACAGAGCACTTCTTCCATAGCTCAATACACAGTCAAAACAAAAATAATTCAATATAGAATATGTTAATGGTTGTATTCATGGTACAAGTATTTTTAAGAACATAGAGAGCATACATTACTTGGACAATACGGTGAGTTAAGACTAAAATAATTCTTTAAAGTCAAATTAGTATATAAGGAGACAGGAAAGAGAAGAAGAGCCTATAGGAAAAGGAAATGCTATAAACAATTATGTGCAGGCAAGAAATAGATGAGAGGACAGCTATCCAAATAGTAGACATTTATGAGTGGTACTGAGCGATGTCATACACTTGGTTACCCATGACTTTTTCATGGCAAGTGGGGAATTTGCTTTGGGGATAAGTAAAACATGAGTGAAACAGGAGGAAGTTGGTTTCCCAGAAATAGGTTCCAAGATGGAGATTTTTATGCAAATTTATTAAGATGAGTACCATTAGCAACCACACCACTAAAGTAATGAGGAAACGAGGATTGGTCAAAGGGAGAAATTGTACTCTGATGTGGTTGCAACTGATATTTCACGCAATGCCACAAAATGCCCTGAAGTTTGGGATGAAACTTTAAAGCTATCTCAAAGTCTTGAGACCCAAGTCTTGAGCCTTACCTAGCATTGCTGCATCATTTGATGCAAGCTGCTCCTGAGGAAGATGAATGACTTTGGTGATGTAGCTCCTTAAGCTGAGGCTAATAGTCAGAGAGAAGCCCAGCTGTGAGCTCTGAGCAATCAACACTCCCAGTGGTTGGGAGAATGAATGCCTTGGCCCTGAAGAGGGTTCTTAGTGGTGCATAACAGCACTCACTGCCATCTGACCCATGTACCACTTAGATCCATGTGCTTTGTGTGTAAATTTAACCCATCTGGGAAAGCTTTCCAGCACCGTGGTAAGTCTTTGGGGGAAAATTATAAGAAATTTGGTAGAAAAAAACAAGCCATTGATCATCACACCATTGTCAGAAAACAGCTGCTGCACTTGTTAATTTATCATTAATTGAGGAAGGGCATGCCAAGTGATAAACCAGTGAATCACCTGGGCATCAAACATATACTTCTTTGCCCTATCCAAGATATTTATTTCTGCCCATTAATTTTTATACATTCTTATTTCTGGCCATGTTTCTTTCCATGCAATGTGGAACACCAGGTCCCTGCAATGTGATTTGTGCATCAGAAGGCTATCTCTTCACCACTCTTTCAAAACACCATTTAGTTGAGTCATAATTCAACAGGAGTCATTTTTAGCTTCAACTTGAGAACTAAGCCAATGTACCAGGCAGCAAGACTGGTCTGTTTCTTTTTCTGTCATCTGATCATAAGCAACAACATCCCATGATAACATAAGAGTGATTTGAGGAAGAGGTGTCAGTGTAATAATAATGGTGGATCACATCAAGGTCTAGGCTGCCTGTTCATGCAGCCTATTATGCACGTTTGCCCTGCTCTTCTCCGATTCCAGAGACATCACTTTCATCATATGATGAATTTATTATTGCTAGACCTGTGTGATCTTGTGATTTGCTGGCTGTGACAAAAACCAGCTCATGATGGGCAGCTCTGGTCCCATGATTACACTCAGGTAATCTATCCCTACTAGGGTCCAGTAGCACTTCAGAAATCATTTTTCAAATGAAATAAAGTCTTCTGGTGCAGCTGGTGGGGCCTTGTACCAAAATTCAAGGGTTCTATAGTGTATGCTGTAATTTTCCTGCTGAGACTTACCCTAAACTCCAAGCATTTGGCTACTTGAGTACATGATCTTTGAGGGAGGCTTGAGGAAATCGTTGTTGGATATACATGCTATAGAATGGCAGTCTTTCATCCAGCTTCTCATTCAATGAATGGGTTCTGAATTGGGAAGAGGCTCAGGTTCTGAAACTTGGCAAGTGTTTGTGATTTTTTATTGTAGTCTTTTATATCCTTGTTTTCATTTGATTGAATGTACTGAGCAATTTATTGCCTATTTATTTTGCCCTTATGGATGCCATATCCTGATAACCACTTCACAGCACTATCAAAGTCAAAATCTTTTACCTGACACTCTAACCTTTGTGCGTATCACAATTTTTCCACCTTGCTTTTGACAATTAAGCACTGATTAATTGTGTTCATCATTTGTCAACTCCATTGCTCTCAAGAAATCTAGTCTGTGACATCTCTTGCTATTAGCCCTGCCTTTACTATTAGACCTTACTATTAGCCCTGAAAAAAGACAGTCATTGCTGAGGTTTACATTGATGCTTGAAGCTCTGTGACAGAGCATGCATTACTCCTCTGGTGAATGTAAGTTCATCCAGGACCCTCTATAGGTTATAGTTGCTGGTATGTTTATCAGTCTAGCATTGTTTATACACCACAGCATGACCATGCCTTTTGATCTCTTCTTCCATCATCTGCTGTGGCAATGTTGGCTTATCTACTTCATTTGGTGTGAACCACTAGTTTTTCAAACTTCCAGAGACTATCCTACAAGCAATGGCACCTGATACCCTTGCATACAGATGTTAAATCCTGGATCATCTGAGCGTGTTTTCATATTGACAAATTCAACCTTTTAAACCTTGTGTCTATATTCCATCCCCATAATTAGGCATCATCAGGATTTGATACCCATACATCATATATACTTTGCTGGCTCCTACCGGGATATGTAAAATAGGTCCTGACACTTCTTCAGGATATGATCCTTTTCCTCCTTTAGCAGGCTCAACACTTCCCCAAAAAGTTTATACTGTGATTTACCTTAGTTATTAATCTGCACAAGTGTGGGAAATGGTTTTAGGTCCTGAAATGGATGCATTTTGTCTTGTGGGACAGATGTATTTGCACTACCTGTGAGAAAGGAAGGGACACTAGACTTTAACAGAAAATTGTGGGTACTTTTTCAGTCCCAGAGAGTTTAGGGGAATTGGGGGTTTTGGATTTCTGAACATATTATCACAGAGATTTTCATCACAATCCTAGAATTCCACTCATTCCCAATTACAACCATGACCTTGTTATAAAATACTCAACCTTATTAAAGCAGAGTTTCTGGGTTAAGAAGTCAAAAGTTTCTACAGTTCTGATTTCTTCCAACTAAGTCTGCCCTTATTTCTTTCTTTTTCTGCCCTCAGCTTAAAGGAGTTGAAAATTTCTTTATATGCTATAGAGGAGGCCCACTGACTTTTACATTCTGCCTTAAATAGAATTAGTCACCACCAGACTTTCTCTGACTTTTGTTTGTACCTTGAAGACACCCAGCAATAACATCTGATTCCAGTGTCCTTATAATGTCTATATTTTATGAAACTTTCAAATGCCAGAAATAAATACTGAATGATTCAGTGCATACTTTTTCACTGGTATACTATCCAGTTTGCCACTGAAGTACTGAAAATGTTTATAAAAACATTTCTGTAGTTTGCCAGGGGCTATCAAACTTTTCCTCAAAAATCTATTTAGGTGCCTATTGCTTGCAACCTGTCCTGGTACCAAATGTCATAATTTAGCTTTCCTGGAAACAAACTCTGAGGGAGACCTGCAGTTAAGAGGCAAATAATATTAGGCAAAGTGAGAATGTGAACTGCAATGCCAAGTCTCTGTGGAGCTTTGATGTTGGGATGGCCCTTTGAAAATGTTCTGAGTTGAGACAACAAGGCCAGATTGCTTACTCCAGCATTAATCTGGTTTTGGATGTCTACTATCCCAGGGAAGGGACACTACTTTGGCTGAGGTGGTTCCTTTTGGTCAGTGGAATTTCTGGAGAAAAACAGCTGTTGGCTCTCAACAGTCAACATTTTATGCAGCTGAAATTCCTCAGTCTTGAAGGGGATCTGGCTGCTTAGAATGACTTATCATTGGAGAATCAAGGATAGATATGGAGCGTATCTATTACCTGGACATGATTAGGAAAGTAAAGTCATCTTAAATGCACAATGTCTATTATGGTATATATGGGTAAAGACACAAAATAGCAAAATTCCTTTAGATAACTGTCTTTATTAAGCCATGCATAAGAATGAAGTAATTATGTTATATCTTGCCCTTCCACTACAGATCATGGTAGAGGTGGTATGATTGATAGTGAGATTTAGGAAATAACAAGGAAATAAATTTTGAGAGTATTTTTTTTTTTTAGCAATTTTCCAGGTATTAGTAAACAGGTAAGTTATCTTTCTTCCACTAAAGGCTGGAATAGTCATTACAATTTCCTTTATCATTGCACTGACACTGAGAGAACCATTATGCTGAGCAGCAGTATATCAATTTATCAACATAGTATTGGAAGATAATGAACTTCTTTAAGTTTCCAACTTGTAAGGATTAATAATTTTTCAATTTAGAGAACTTGTGTGTTAGTGCTACAACAACAAAACCCATTCATCATTTAAAAAGTATTGAAACATCTTTACATGCCAGATAATTTTTAAGTAACTGTAGAAAGAAAAACAAATTAAAAAGAATCCCCCACATCCATAGGGGACTGATAGGTATAAGAGTGTAGAATTGTATTTTACCCTATTTTAGAAGTAAAAAGTTACTTATTTTTGTTTTCTTGGAATTTGTAAGAAGAGAGGGACAAAGAGACTTTACTATTCACAGCACAGAAAGCACTAGGGACTCATGTTTGTGTCAGCTCTTCAGCCCCAGAAAATCCACAAGGATGATGTGGATAGATAGAGAAGATGCACACAGAGGGTTTATATCACAGTAGAGGAACACAACTTGAGGTAATCACGATTTTATGGAGGATATTTAAACTTGCCCATTGTTTCAGAGCAAAACGTCACCTCATCCTTCAGATTTTATCTCTGCAACACACATCTGAGAAATTGTCAAGTAAACACCATTCAGGGCATTGCTTAGTATACCCAGCAAGATATGAAGAGTTTCACAGAAGAAAGTAGACCAACAACAATATAATAAGAAAACAAATATATTAACAAACAAGTGAAATTAACATAATACATCTTATAACATAGATATTTAAGCAGAAAAATTGATAAAACCTCTACTTACAGTCTATGATTTTAAACTTTTCTTTTAGGTTCGGGGGTATATGTGAAGGTATGTTATATACGTAAACAAGTGTCATGGGGGTCTGTTGTACAGATTATTTCATCACCCAGGTATTAGTTCCAGTACCCAATAGTTATCCTTTCTGCTCCTCTCCCTCTTTCCAACCTCCATCCTCAAGGAGTCCCCAGTGTCTGTTATTTCCCTGTGTTAATAAGTTCTTATCATTTGGCTCTCACTTATAAGTGAAAACATGTAGCATTTGGTTTTCTCCTCCTGCATTAGTTTGCTAAGGATAATAGCATCTAGCTCCATCTATGTTCCTGCAAAAGACATAATCTAGTTCTTTTTTATGGCTGAATAATATTCCATGGTATATATGTATATCACATTTTCTTCATCTAATCTGTCATTGATGGGCGTTTAGGTAAATTCCATGTCTTTGCTATTGTGAATAGTGCTGCAATGAACATTCACATGCGTGTGACTTTATGGTAGAATAATTTATATTTTCCTGGGTATATACCCAGTAATGGGATTGCTGGATCAGATGGTAGTTCTGCTTTTAGCTCTTTGAGAAACTGCCACACTGCTTTCCATACTTGTTGAACTAACTTACACTCCCACCAACAGTGTATAAGTGTTCCCTTTTCTCCACAACCACACCAGCACCTGTTATTTTTTTACTTTTTAACAATAGCCATTCTGACAGGTATGAGATGGTATATTATTATGGTTTTGATTTGCATTTTTCTAATGTTCAGTGATATTGAGCTTTCTTTCATATGCTTGTTCATACGTTTCATATGTTTCATATGTATGTCTTCTTTTGAGAAGTGTCTGCTCATGTCCTTTCTTCACTTTTTAATGGGACTGTTTGTGTTGCTCTTGTAAATTTGATTCAGTTCCTTGTTAATGTCATATATTGGACATTTGTCAGATGCACAGTTTGCAAATATTTTCTCCCATTCTGTAGTTTGTCTGTTTACTCTGTTGATAGTTTCTTTTGTTATGCAGAAGCTCTTAAGATTAGATTTCAGTTGTCAGCTTTTGCTTTTATTGTGATTGCTTTTCGTGTCTTTGTCAAGAAATCATTACCCATTCTTATGTCCATGATGCTGTTGCCTAGATTGTCTTCCAGGGTTTTTACAATTTTGAGTTTTATGTTTAAGTCTGTAATTCATCTCAAGTTTATTTTTGTATATGGTATAAGAAAAAGGTCCAGGTTTAATCTTCTGCATATGGTTAGCCAGTTATCACAGCAGAATTTATTGAATATGGATTTTTTCCCATTGCTTGTTTTTGTCAGCTTTGTCAAAGATCAGATGGTCATAGATGTGCAGTTTTATTTCTGGGGTCTCTATTCTGTTTTATTGGTTTATGTGCCTGTTTTTGTACAAGTACCATGCTGTTTTGGATACTGTAGCCCTGTAGTATAGTTTGAAGTGGGCTAATGTGATGCATCCAGCTTTGTTCTTTTTCCTTAGGATTATCTTGTGTATGCAGGCTCTTTTTTGGTCCCATATGAATTTTAAAATATTTTTTCTAGTTCTTTGAAGAATGTCATTGGTAATTTCATAAGAATAGCTTTGAATCCATAAAGTACTTTGTGAAGTATGGGTATTTTAATGATACTGATTCTTCATATCCATTAACATGGGGTGTTTTCTTCTTTATGTGTGTCTTTTCTGATTTTTTTGAAGAGTGTTTTGTAATTCTCTTTGTAGCAATTTTTCACTGCCTTGGTTAGCTGTATTCCTAGGTATTTTATTCTTTTTGTGGCAATTGTGATGGGATTGTGTTCCTGATGTGGCTCACAGTTTGGCTGTTTTTGGTGTATAGGAATGCTGGTGATTTTTTCAGGATACATTGGTGATTTTTCAGGATACATTGATTTTGTATCCTGAAGCTTTACTGAACTGAAGTTGCTTGTTGGTTGAAGGAGCTTTTGAGCTGCGACTATTGGGTTTTCTAAATATAGAATCATGATGTCTGCAATCAGGGATAGTTTGATTTCTTCTCTTTCTATTTAGATTCCCCTTATTTCTTTCACTAGCCTGATTGCTTCAGCTAAGACTTTCGACACTTTATTGAATAAAAGTGATGATAGAGTGCATCTTTGTCTTGTGCTGGTTTTCAAGGAGAATGTTTCCAGGTTTTTCCCATTTAGTATGTTGTTGACTGTGGATTTGTCATAAATGACTCTTATTATTTTGAGGTAAGTTCCTATAATACCTAGTTTATTGAGATTTCTTAACATTAAAGATATTTAATTTTACTGAAAGCCTTTTCTGCATTGTATTAATTCATTCTCATGCTGCTATAAAGAACTGCCCAAGATAGGGTAATCTATTAAGTATAGAGTTTTAATTGGCACACAGTTCTTCAGGGCTTGAGAGGCCTCAGGAAACTTGCAATCTTGGTGGGGTGGAAGAGGAAGCAAACACATCCTTTTTCACATGACAGCAGGAAAGAGAAATGACAAGCAAAGGGAGAAAAGCCCCTTATAAAACCATCAGATCTTGTGAGAACTCACTCACTATCACAAGAACAGCAGCATAGGGGTAACTGCCTCCATAATTCAATTACCTCCCACCATATCCCTCCCATGACACATTGGCATCATGATTCCCATGTACAATTCAAGATGAGATTTGAGTGGGAACACAGCCAAACCATACCATTCCATTCCACCCTGGCCCCTCCCAAATCGCACATCCTCACATTTCAAAACCAATCATGTCTTTCCAACAGTCCCCCAAAGTGTTAGCTCATTCCAGCATTAACCCAAAATATCAAGTCCAAAGTCTCATCTGAGACATGGCAAATCCCTTCAGCTTATGATACTGTAAAATTGAAAGCAAGTTAGTTACTTCCTAGGTACACTGTGGCTACAGGCATTGGGTAAATACGCCCATTCCAAATGGGAGAAATTAGCCAAAACAAAGGGGATACAGGCCCCATGCAAGTTCAAAATCCAATATGGCAGTCATTAAACCTTAAAGTTCCAAAATGATCTCCTTTGACTTTATGTCTCACATCCAGATCACGCTGATACAACAGGAGGTAGAGGCCTTGGGCAGCTCCACCCCTGTGGCTTTGCAGGGTGTATAGCTCTCCTCCTGACTGCTTTCACAAGCTGGTATTGAGTGTGTGCCTTTTCCAGGCACATAGTGCAAGCTGTTGGTGAATCTACCACTCTGGGGTCTGGAGGATAGTGGCCCTGTTCTCACAGCTCCACTAGGCAGTTCCCCAGTATGGACTCTGTGTGGGGGCTCCAACTCCACATTTCCCTTATGCACTGCCCTAGCAGACGTTCTGCATGAGAGCTCTTCTCTTCAGCATACTTCTGCCTGGACATCCAGGTATTACCATACATCTTCTGAAATCTTGGTGGAGGTTTCCAAAACTCAATTCTTGACTTACTTGCACCCACAGGCTCACCACCACATGGTAGCTGCCAAGGCTTAGGGCTTGCACCCTCTGAAACAATGGCCTAAAGTTTAACTTGGCCCTTTTAGCCACAGATGGAGCTGAAGCAACTGGGATGCAAGGTACCATTGTCCAGAGCAGGAGGACAATGAGAGCAGGAGGGTCCTGGACTCAGCCCATGAAAACATGTTTTCCTCCTAGGCCTCTGGGCCTGTGGTGGGAGGAGCTGTCTTGAAGGTCTCTGACATACCCTGGAGACATTTTCTCCATTGTCTTGGTGACTAACATTTAGCTCCTTGTTACTTATGCAAATTTCTGCAGCAGGCTTGAATTTCTCTCCAGAATTTTTCTTTTCTTTTTCTTTTTTTTTTTTTTTTTTTTTTTCCTATCCTATCATCAGGCTTCAAATTTTCCAAACTTTTATGCTCTGTTTATTGTGGAATGCTTTGTCACTTAGAAATTTCTACCACCAGATACCCTAAATCATTTCTCTCAAGTTCAAAGTTTCACAGGTCACTAGGGCAGGGGCAAAATACCACCAATCTCTTTCTAAAGCATAACAAGAGTCATATTTGGGCCTGTTGCCAAGAAGTTCTTCATCTCCATCTGAGACCACCTCAGCCTAGACTTTATCGTCCATATCAATATCAGTATTTTGGTTAAGGTCATTCAACAAGTCTCTAGGAAGTTCCAAACTGTCTCAAATCTTTCTGTCTTCTTCTGAGCCCTCCAAACTGTTCCAACCTCTGCCTGTATGTGCTGCTGAATTCAGTTTGGAAGTATTATGTTGAGGAATTTTGCATCAATGTTCATTAAGGATATAGGCTTGAGGTCTTCTCTTTTTGTGTTGTAAGCATGCCAGGTTTTGGTAAATTAGTTACTTCCAGATGACCATTATGAGGGTGGTCTCATAGAATCAGTTAGGGCAGACATTTTCCTCCTCATATTTTTTGAAAATTTTCAGTAGGAATGTTAGCAGCTATTTTTCGTACATATAGTAGAATTCAGTGATGAATCCATCTAGTTCCAGGATAGTTTTTCTTTTTGGTTGGTAGGCTCTTTATTATTGATTCAATTTAATAGCTCAACCTTGTTCTGTTCAGGAAATGAATTTCTTCCTGGCTCAATCTTTAGAGGATGTGTGTGTCTAGGATTTTATCCACCTCTTCTAGGTTTTCTAGTTTATGTACATAAAGGTGTTCATAGAAGTTTCTGATGGTTATATCTATTTCTGTGGAGTCACTGGTAACATCCCTTTCACCATTTCTAATTGTGTGCATTTGTATCTTCTCTCCTTCCATCTTTATTTGTCTAGCTAGTGGCCTATTGATTTTATTAATTTTTCTAAAAATCAAGTTCCTGAATTTGTTAATGCTTTGAATGGTTTTTTGTGTCTCAATTTCCTTTAGTTCAGCTTTGATTTTGATTATTTCCTGTCTTGTGCTAGCTTTGGAGTTGATTTGTTCTTGACTCTCTAATTCTTTATCAGGTTGTTAATTTGAGATCATTATAACTTTTTGATGTAGGCCCTTAGTGCTATGAATTTCCATCTTAACATGCTTAGCTGTGTGCCAGAGATTATAATATGTTGTATTTTTGTTCTTATTAGTTTTAAAGAACTTCTGGATTTCTGCTTCAATGTTCTTATTTACCAAAAACTCATTAAGGAGCATGTTGTTTAATTTCCATGTAATTATGTGGTTTTGAGAAATTTTCTTAGTCTTGAGGTCTATTTTTATTGTTCTATTATCCAGTAGTATTTTTCCTATGACTTCGGTTTTTTGAATTGTCTGAGGATTGTTTTATGTTTGATTATGTGGTTAATTTTAGAGTATGTGCCACCTGGCAATAAGAAAAACTTGTATTCTTTTGTTTTGGGGTAGGAGTTCTGCAGAGGTTTATCAGATCTATTTGATACAATATTAAGTTCAGGTTTTGAGTATCTTTGTTAATTTCCTGCTTTGATGATCTGTCAAACACTGTCAGTCGAGTGTTTAAGTCTCCCACTATTATTATGTGGGAGTTCACATCTCATTGTAGGTCTCTAAGAAGTTGTTTTATGAATCTGGGTGCTCCAGTGTTGGGTGTATATATATTTAGGATAATTGTGTCTTCTTGTTGAATTGAACTCTTTACCACTATATAATGTTCTTCTTTGTCGTTTTTTATCTTTGTTGGCTTAAAGTCTATTTTACCTGAAATTAGGATTGCAACCTCTGCTTTTTTCTGTTCTCCATTCACTTGGTAGATTTTCCTCCACCCCCTCATTTTCAGTGTATGAGTGTCATTACATGTGAAATGGTCTTTTGAAGATAGCATACTCCTTTGGTGTAGGTTTTTTAAACAGCTTGCCACTCTGTGCCTTTTAACTGGGGCTAAATGTTAGTATTGAGTTTGCCACTCTGTGACTTTTAACTGGGGCAGTTAGTCCATTTACATTCAAGAATAGTATTTATAGTGTCACTGGTTTGTGTGTTTAAGTGTGATTTTGTGTTAGCTTTCCTTTCTATATTTAGTGCTTCTTTCAGGATCTTTTGTACGTCAGGTCTGGTGATAATGAATTTCGTCAATATTTGTTTTATCTGAAAAGAATCTTATTTCTGATTTACTTAGGAAGCTTGGTTTTGCTGCACATGAAGTTCTTGGTTGAAAATGTTTTCTTCTAAGAATGTTGAATATAGGCCCCCAATCTCTTCTGGCTTTCAGGGTTTCAGCTGAGAGGTCCACTCTTAGTCTGATGGGGATAACGTTGTAGCTAACTTGCCCTTTCTATCTGCCTTAGCATTCTTTCTTTCATTTTGACCTTGGAAAATCTGAAGGTTACATGTCTTGGAAATGATCTTCCTGTACAGAATCTTGTAAGAGTTGTCTGTATTTCCTGAATTTCAATGTTGGCCTCTCTAGCAAAGTTGGGGACATTTTTATGAATTATGTCCTGAAATATGTTTTCCACGTTGCTCGCTTTCTTCCCCTCCTTTTCAGGGATGCCAAAGATTCATAGACATTGCCTTTTTATATAACCACATACTTCTTGGAGGTTTTGCTCATTCCTTTTTTTTTTTTTTTTTCTTTTTTCTTTATTTTTGTCTGACTGTTCTATTTCATTTATATCAGTCTTCACTTTCTGAGATGCTTTCCTATGCATGGCATGGTCTACCTTGCTGCCAATACTTGTGATTGCATTGTGAAATTCTTGTATTGTGTTTTTCAGCTCTGTCAGAACCTTTTTTATGCTGGCTTTTTCATCCTCAGCTGCTATGTTGCTATATTATGATTTTTATTTTGCTTGTGTTTTTCCATCCTCCTGAATCTCAATGCTCTTCACTCTTATTCATATTTTGAATTCTATTGCTGTCATTCTAGCCAGTTCAGCCTGGTGAAGAACTCTTGTTGGAGAACTGGTGCCATTATTCGGGGGACATGTGACACTAGCCATTTGAGTTACTAGAGTTCTCACATTGGTTCTTTCTGATTTCTGTGTGAGCACGTTCCTTTAACTGCAATGTAGATTGAGTACAGCTGACAGACTTCTTTTCTGGATGTCTTTACCAATTCGAGGCTTTGTGTGAGATCTTTATTTGAAGCTAATGTCTTGTCTCTGGTTTCAGTGGGGGTTATGTTAGTGAGGTATTTTTTGGTGTCGAAGCTTTGGTGTGTGATCCAGTAGGCGGCACTTAGAATTATTGGTCAGTTGTTTGACTCTTGCTCAGTTGTGTGGCTCCTTTATGTTTCCTCACAGTTGTAGCCATTTCCCCTCATAATGCTTTGAAAGTGTAGTTTTTTCTCCCCTTGAGTGCTGGCTATAGATCATAACTTGGCACTCCTGCGCTGTCCACTGCAGCTCTGGGGAAAACTCAGTGTTTATGTTCCTTCTCCAACTTGGAGACAGCAGAGGAAGAGACCTTCGTAGTGGTTGTGGTCAAGTGTTGTTTGCTTTCCTCCTGGGGACTCCAACCCCGAGAGGTACAGGACAGTAATAACTAAGTGCAATCAGCCCAGGACGGAGGGTCTGTGCTGTGTGCCCAAGACAGGAGTTCCGTGTTTGGTGATGAGTAGTGCGGTATTGCAGGGAAGATTGGGTGGGACCCATGGAAGGTAGACTGGCCTCCTTTCCTCGGGTCATGTACAACTTGTTGGAGGTGTGAATAGGGATAGCATCTTAAAGAAAAAATTTTCAACCAAGAACTTCATGTGCAGTCAAACTAAGCTTCCTAAGTAAATCAGAAATAAGATTATTTTCAGATAAAACTCCTTCATTAGCCTGAGGGTGGGAAGAGCAGTTCTGTTGCAGAGGCCATAGCAGAGAGGCTTTTAGTTGTCCCTGGAGGCTTTGAACAGGGCCTTGCCAAGTTGCTTCAGGTTTGGTATCTCTGGCACTGGGGGATGGCTCAAGACTCAGACATGGGGGACCTGCATGGTGAGGAGACATGGGAATGGGCACCCACGTAACAGTTCTGTCCCCTTTTCTGTAGGGCTACTACATTATGCTGGGACCTGCTGCAGTCCCTAGCCATCTCATATTTTCTAGTATCAGGAGGTATCTCCAGTGAAGGCTGAGAAACAGCAAAAGTGGTGACCTTACCCTCCCTCTGGGAGCTTTGTCCCAGGGAGATATGGGCCTGTTCAGGTCAAAGGCACCTGTAGGTGGTGGCTGGAGACTCTGGTTAGGAGATCTAACCCAGTGAAGAGAAACAGGTTTGGTGCCTACTTTAAAAAGCCATTGGGCCATATTTTGGTAAAGCAGCTGTGCTGTACTGGGGGTTCACTTCAGACCCTGGCTACCTCAGATACTCTGAATTCCAAAAGCTGGATTGGCCAAATTGCCCAAACAGCAAAGATAGTGCCCACCCCTCCCTCTTGGAACTCCATCACTGAAATAATTCAAATCTCTGTCAACTGGTACAGGGGTGGCACTATCTTTGCTGTTTGGGCAATTTGGCCAATCCAGCTTTTGGAATTCAGAGGGAGGGGTGGGCATTCAGAGGGAGGGGTAGGAGGCCCTACCCAGGAAAGATAAATAGGATTGGGAACCTGCTTTAAGAATCAGCCTGGCCGGGGATGCAAGCAAGATGGCCGAATAGGAACAACTCCAGTCTCCAGCTCCCAGTGTGAGTGACATAGAGGACGGGTAATTTCTGCATTTTCAACTGAGGTACCGGCTTCATCTCACTGGGGAGTGCCAGACAATTGGTGCTGGTCAGCTGGTACAGCCCGACCAGCTACAGCTGAAGCAGGGCGAGACATCACCTCATCTGGGAAGGACAAGGGGGAAAGGAATCCCTTTTCCTAGCCAAGGGAAACTGAGACACACAACACCTGGAAAATCGGGTAACTCACACCCTATTACTGCGCTTTACCAAGGGTCTTAGCAAACGGCACACCTGGAGATTATATCCCACACCTGGCCCAGAGGGTCCCACGCCCATGGAGCCTCCCTCATTGCTAGCACAGCAGTCTGAGATCTAACTGCAAGGCAGTAGCAAGGCTGGGGGAGGGGCGCCCGCCATTGCTGAGGCTTAAGTAGGTAAACAAAGCCTCTGTGAAGCTCGAACTGGGTGGAGCCCACCACAGCTCAAGGAGATCTGCCTGTCTCTGTAGACTCCACCTCTGGGTGGAGTCTGACAGCTGTCTGACAACTTTGAAGAGAGCAGTGGATTGCCCAGCATGGAGGTTGAGATCTGAGAACAGATAGACTGCCTGCTCAAGTGGGTCCCAGACCCCTGACCAGCCTAACTGGGAGACATCCCCCACTAGGTGCAGACCAACACCTCACACTTCACACGGTAGGGTACACCCCTGAGATGAAGCTTCCAGAGCAAGAATCAGACAGCAGCACTCGCTGTTCAGCAATATTCTATCTTCTGCAGCCTTTGCTGCTGAAACCCAGGCAAACAGTGTCTGGAGTGGACCTCAAGCAATCTCCAACAGACCTACAGCTGAGGGTCCTGACTGTTAGAAGGAAAACTAACAAACAGAAAGGACACCCACACCAAAACCCCATCAGTATGTCACCAGTATCAAAGACCAAAGGCAGATAAAACCACAAATATGGGGGAAAAGTAGGGCAGAAAAGCTGGAAATTCAAAAATTCAGAGCACATCTCCCCCTCCAAAGAAATGCAGCTCATCACCAGCAATGAATCAAAGCTGGATGGAGAATGACTTTGATGAGTTGGGATGAAAAAGCTTCAGTCGATCAAACTTCTTAGAGCTAAAGGAGGATCTACGTACCCAGCGCAAAGAAACTAAAAATCTTGAAAAAATAATGGAAGAATGGATAACTAGAATAATCAATGCAGAGAAGGCCATAAATAAACTGACAGCGATAAAAACCATGACACGAGAAATACGTGACAAATGCACAAGCTTCAGTAACCGACTCGATCAACGGGAAGAAAGAGTATCAATGATTTAAGATCAAATGAATGAAATGAAGTGAGAAGAGAAGTCTAGAGAAAAAAAAAGAAAAAGAAATGAACAAAGCCTCCAAGAAATATGGGATTATGTGAAAAGACCAAATCTATATCTGATTGGTGTGCCTGAAAGTGAGGGGGAAAATGGAACCAAGTTGGAAAACACTCTTCAGGATATCATCCAGGAGAAATTCCCCAACTTAGTAAGGCAGGCCAACATTCAAATTCAGGAAATACAAAGAATGCCACAAAGATACTCCTCAAGAAGAGCAACTCCAAGACACATAATTGCCAGATTCACCAAAGTTGAAATGAAGGAAAAAATCTTAAGGGCAGCCAGAGAGAAAGGTCGGGTTACCCACAAAGGGAAGCCCATCAGACTAACAGCAGATCTCTCGGCAGAAACTCTACAAGCCAGAAGAGAGTGGGGGCCAATATTCAACATTCTTAAAGAAAAGACTTTTCAACCCAGAATTTCATATCCAGCCAAACTAAGATTCATCAGTGAAGGAGAAATAAAATCCTTTACAGACAAGCAAATGCTTAGAGATTTTGTCACCACCAGCCCTGCCCTACAAGAGATCCTGAAGGAAGCACTCAACATGGAAAGGAACAACCGGTACCAGCCATTGCAAAAACATGCCAAAATGTAAAGACCATCGAGGCTACGAAGAAACTGCATCAACTAACGAGCAAAATAACCAGCTAATATCACAATGACAGGATCAAGTTCACACATAACAATATTAATCTTAAATGTAAATGGAATAAATGGTCCAATTAAAAGACTGGTAAATTGGATAAAGAGTCAAGACCCATCAGTTTGCTGTATTCAGGAGACCCATCTCACATGCAGAGACACACATAGGCTCAAAATAAAGGGATGGAGGAAGATCTACCAAGCAAATGGAGCACAAAAAAAAGCAGGGGTTGCAATCCTAGTTTCTGATAAAACAGACTTTAAACCATCAAAGATCAAAAGAGACAAAGAAGACCATTACATAATGGTAAAGGGATCAATTCAACAGGAAGAGCCAACTATCCTAAATATATATGCGCCCAATACAGGAGCACCCAGATTCATAAAGCAAGTCCTTAGAGACTTACAAAGAGACTTATACTCCCATACAATAAAAATGGGAGACTTCAACACCCCACTGTCAACATTAGACAGATCAACAAGACAGAAAGTTAACAAGGATATCCAGGTATTGAACTCAACTCTGCACCAAGCAGAAGTAGAGACATCTACAGAACTCTGCACCCCAAATCAACAGAATATACATTCTTCTCAGCACCACATCGCACTTATTCCAAAATTGACCACATAGTTGGAAGTAAAGCACTCCTCAGCAAATGTAAAAGAATACAAATTATAACAAACTGTCTCTCAGACCACAGTGCAATCAAACTAGAACTCAGGATTAAGAAACTCAATCAAAACCGCTCAACTACATAGAAACTGAACAACCTGCTCCTGAATGACTACTGGGTACATAACAAAATGAAGGCAGAAATAAAGATGTTCTTTGAAACCAATGAGAACAAAGATACAACATACCAGAATCTCTGGGACACATTTAAAGCAGTGTGTAGAGGGAAATTTATAGCACTAAATGCCCACATGAGAAAGCTGGATAGATCTAAAATTGACACCCTAACATCACAATTAAAATAACTAGAGAAGCAAGAGTAAACACATTCAAAAGGTAGCAGAAGGCAAGGAATAACTAAGATCAGAGCAGAACTGAAGGAGATAGAGACACAAAAAACCCTCCAAAAAATCAATGAATCCAGGAGTTGGTTTTTTGAAAAGATCAACAAAAATGATAGACCTCTAGCAAGACTAATAAAGAAGAAAAGAGAGAAGAATCAAATAGACGCAATTAAAAATGATAAAGGGGATATCACCACCGATACCACAGAAATACAAATTACCATCAGAGAATACTATAAACACCTCTACGCAAATAAACTACAAAACCTAGAAGAAATGGATAATTTCCTGTACACTTACACTCTTCCAAGACTAAACCAGGAAAAAGTTGACTCTCTGAATAGACCAATAGCAGGCTCTGAAATTGAGGCAGTAATTAATAGCCTACCAACCAAAAAAAGTCCAGAACCAGACGGATTCACAGCAGAATTCTACCGGAGATACAAGGAGGAGCTGGTACCATTCCTTCTGAAACTATTCCAATCAATAGAAAAAGAGGGAATCCTCTCTAACTCATTTTATGGGGCCAACATCATCCTGATACCAAAGCCTGGCAGAGACACAACAACAACAAAAAAAGAGAATTTTAGACCAATATCCCTGATAAACATCGATGCAAAAATCCTCAATAAAATACTGGCAAACTGAATCCAGCAGCACATCAAAAAGCTTATCCACCATGATCAAGTGGGCTTCATCCCTGGGATGCAAGGCTGGTTCAACATTCGCAAATCAATAAACATAATCCAGCATATAAACAGAACCAAAGACAAAAACCACACGATTATCTCAATAGATGCAGAAAAGGCTTTTGACAAAATTCAACTGCCCTTCATGCTAAAAACTCTCAATAAATTCAGTATTGATGGAACCTATCTCAAAATAATAAGAACTATTAACGACAAACCCACAGCCAGTATCATACTGAATGGGCAAAAACTGGAAGCATTCCTTCTGAAAACTGGCACAAGACAGGGATGCCCTCTCTCACCACTCCTATTCAACATAGTGTTGGAAATTCTGGCTAGGGCAATTGGGCAAGAGAAAGAAATCAAGGGTATTCAGTTAGGAAAAGAAGAAGTCAAATTGTCCGTGTTTGCAGATGATATGATTGTATATTTCAAAAATTCCATCATCTCACCCAAAATCTCCTTAAGCTGATAAGCAACTTCAGCAAAGTCTCAGGATACAAAATTAATTTGCAAAAATCACAAGCATTCTTATACACCAGTAATAGACAAACAGAGAGCCAAATCATGAATGAACTTCCATTCACAATTGCTTCAAAGAGAATAAAATACCCAGGAATCCAACTTACAAGGGATGTAAAGGACCTCTTCAAGGAGAACTACAAACCACTGCTCAGTGAAATAAAAGAGGACACAAACAAATGGAAGAACATACCATGCTCATGGATAGGAAGAATCAATATCGTGAAAATGGCCATACCGCCCAAGGTACTTTATAGATTCAATGCCATTCCCATCAAGCAACCAATGACTTTCTTCACAGAATTGGAAAAACCTGCTTTAAAGTTCATATGGAACCAAAAAAGAGCCTGTATCTCCAAGACAATCCTAAGTCAAAAGAACAAAGCTGGAGGCATCACGCCACCTGACTACAAGGCTACAGTATCCAAAACAGCATGGTACTGGTACCAAACCAGAGATATAGACCAATGGAACAGAACAGAGCCCTCAGAAATAATACCACACATCTACAGTCATCTGATCTTTGACAGACCTGAGAAAAACAAGAAATGGGGAAAGGATTCCTTATTTAATAAATGGTGCTGGGAAAATTGGCTAGCCATAAGCAAAAAGCTGAAACTGGATCCTTTCCTTACTCCTTATACGAAAATTAATTCAAGATGGATTAGAGAATTAAATGTTAGACCTAAAACCATAAAAACCCCAGAATAAAACCTAGGTAATACCATTCAAGACATAGGCATGGGCAAGGACTTCATGTCTAAAACACCAAAAACAATGACAACAAAAGCCAAAATTGACAAATGGGATCTAATTAAACTAAAGAACTTCTGCACAGCAAAAGAAACTACCATCAGAGTGAACAGGCAACCTACAGAATGGGAGAAAATTTTTGCAGTCTACTCATCTGACAAAGGGCTAATATCCAGAACCTACAAAGAACTCAAACAAATTTATGAGAAAAAAACAAACAACCCTATCAAAAAGTGGGCAAAGGATATGAACAGACATTTCTCAAAAGAAGACATGCATACAGCCAACAGACACATGGAAAAATGCTCGTCATCACTGGCTATCAGAGAAATGCAAATCAAAACCACAATGAGATACGATCTCACACCAGTTAGAATGGCAATCATTAAAAGTCAGGAAACAACAGGTGCTGGAGAGGATGTGGAGAAATAGGAACACTTTTACACTGTTGGTGGGATTGTTAACTAGTTCAACCATTATGGAAAACAGTATGGCAATTCCTCAAGGATCTAGAAACTAGAAGTACCATATGACCCAGCCATCCCATTACTGGGTATATACCCAAAGGATTATAAATCATGCTGCTATAAAGACACATGCATTTGTATGTTCATTGTGGCACTATTCACAATAGCAAAGACTTGGAATCAACCCAAATGTCCATCAGTAAGAGACTGGATTAAGAAAATGTGGCACATATACACCATGGAATACAATGCAGCCATAAAAAAGGATGAGTTTGTGTCCTTTGTAGGGACATGGATGCAGCTGGAAACCATCATTCTCAGCAAACTATGGCAAGAACAGAAAACCAATCACTGCATGTTCTCACTCATAGGTGGGAATTGAACAATGAGATCACTTGGACTCGGGAAGGGGAACATCACACACCGGGGCCTATTATGGGGAGGGGGAAGGCAGGAGGGATGGCATTGGGAGTTATACCTGATGTAAATGATGAATTGATGGGAGCTGACAAGTTGATGGGTGCAGCACACCAACATGGCACAAGTATACATATGTAACAAACCTGCACGTTGTGCACATGTACCCTAGAACTTAAAGTATAATAAAAAAGAAAAAAAAAAAAAAGAATCAGCCTGTGCATATTTTGGTAGAGCTGTTATGCTATGTTGAGGGATCCCATCTGCTCCTGGTTGGCCTGGACTCTCCAATGGCTGAAGGCTGAAATGGCTATGTTGCCCAAAGAGCAAAGATGATGGCTTGCCCCTCCATCTGGGAGCGCTATCCCATGGAGAATTCAAATGTTTGTTGGCTGGAGAACACCAGCAGGGGTGGCTACGGACCCCAGTTGGGAGGTCCCGCCCAGTGAGGAGGAACGCGATCCAGCACCCTCTTAAAGCAACAATCCGGCCACATTTTGATAGAGCAGCTAGCTGTGTGCCGGGGGATCCCTTTCATCGCTAGTCGGTTCAGACAATCCAAAGCCTGACGGCTGCAGTAGCTAAGCTGCTGGAGCAGCAATGATGGTGGCCCACCCCTCACCCCAGGAGCACCTTCTTAAGGAGGTACAATGTTGCTATTGGTGGCGGGCAGGAATTCCAAGCCAATGGATCTTACCCTGTCTGGTGCTAAGGAAGTGGGGCCAGCAGGTTGTCTCTGCTCAGCCCGCTGGATTCAGCCTCTTTCCTAGGGGTATTTACAGGCAGGCAACTAGCCTCCCACTTTGCAGGAGCTACAGTTACTTTTGCCAGATAGCCCCGGTATCTAAGGCTTCAGGGTTTCCGTGTGTGCCTGAGTGGCTGCTCTGCAGAAACTCCATGTAGCTCTGTCGGACTGAAAGCCCTGTTGGAGTGGGTTCACAAAAAGATCTCCTGACCCAAGAGTTGCAAAGATTCATGGGAGAAACATGGTTTCCCAGGGTCACACATTCACTCACCACTTTTCTGAGCAGAATAGGTTCCCCTAGCTCTATATTGCTCCTGGGCAGGCCTTCATCCTGTCTGGGTTTTCTTCAAGTTGTTCTCTTGATTAGTCCCAGTGTGAGTACCTGGATGTTTCAGTTGAAGGTGTATTTACTCCCCTCTTTCATTCCTTTCCACGTAAACCATGCACACTAGCTGCTTCTAGTCAGCCATCTTGGTCATCCCCATCCCTCTTTTATTTCTTTTTTTGTTTGTTTGTTTCTTCAGAAACATAGGTCTCACTATGTGCCCAGGCAGGCCTCAAACTCCCAGGGTCAAGCAATCCTCCTGCGTCAGCCTGCAAAAGCCTGCAGGTGTGAGCCATCGCTCCTGGACAAGTATAATGAATGCACACAGAGACTGAGGATTCCCTGCAATTAGTACATTAGACTAGATGCAAAGAAATACTCAGAGCATTAAGGGATATCATATTTCTCCAGAAACATCACCTCACCTTTGTGTCCAGATGGAAGACTGGATGACACAATAGGAGACAAAAAAGTCCTCATATTGTCCTTAACCATGCCTGGTTCAGTACTTCACTAATTCCTTAAAAAAAAAAAAAAAAAAGATTATAAATTAACAGCCAAATTTAGTATGTTTGTTTCTTTGTAGGTATTTAGTATAAGGAAGTAATTACAATAACCTTACTCTTTAATATATGCTTAACATTTGTCAAATGAGTCATTCACTATCATCATTAAAATACAAAGTTAACATAATTCCTTTAGAGCGACCAAATTGATAATTATAATGGTAAAATTTAATTGTGTAGTGAGGGCAAAAAAGATAAAACATTCACCCTTAAAGAGTGGTACCCGCATTAGGTATCTGGTCAAATGTATGTAGTTATTTCACAAGTTACCTCAGAACAAATCAAGAGACTTTGGTATAAGGCCAAATGCAAGGTAGGGCTGACATTTTTGTACACATCCCTAGCCTCTTACTAATGACCTCTTCTCCCCACTTAAGTTCCTATTTATGTATTTTTCAAAACAAGAAGACATCTGTCATTGATTTCACAATCGTTACCTCTCATACTAGCTTTTGCATTTTAAACTTTTGTCTGAAATAACAGAATAAAAGCCTTTGTGCCCTGCTTTAGGAATTGCATGAATCAGGAAAATATGTGTGATAAAATTGAATAGAGTTTATTGACACAATGCTTCTGCAATGTTATAGAAACCCCAAAATTACATTTACCTTAGTAGTTTTAGGGCACTTAAAAGTGAGGTGAGCTCTGAAGGGATAGTACTTTCTCAGTTGCATACTTTGTAGACACAGCAGAATCATAAATTACTGCAACTTTACTGCTGCTACTGCTGCCACTATTACTATCATTCCATTGCCAGACGACCATGCCCTACGAGCTTCCAAGTGACTTTGAATGTCCCCTAGTACTACTACCTCCTTAACACTCTAACCTCAAATCCTGAAATGTGCCCAGTCTTAGCACAACCTGCCTGCAGCGTGACATTTTAATGTATGCTCCTTTACTTTGTGCTCTTTTGCTTCTTCCACTGAAGCTTTATCATATGGTCTAAAAGCCACTCTTTACCTCTTTTCTTTCTTTCTTTTTTTTTTTATTTTTATTTTCCAGAGACTGAGTCTAGCTCTGTCTCTCAGGCTGGAGTGCAGTGGCGCGATCTTGGCTCACCGCAACCTCCGCTTCCCAAGTTCAAGCTATTCTCCTGCCTCAGCCTCCTGAGTGGCTGGGATTACAGGCATGTGCTATCACACCTGGCTAACTTTTGAATTTTTAGTAGAGATTGGGTTTCACCATATTGGCCAGGCTGGTCTTGATCTCCTGACCTCAGGTGATATGCCCACCTCAGCCTCCCAAAGTGCTCGGATTACAGGCATGAGCCACCTCGCCTGGCCCTATTTTTATCTTAAAGGTAGAGTCACTCAGTAAGATGTCATTGGCTTTAGAATAAGACAGATCTGAATTTGCATCCAAATTAAACAATGTTAATAATAGCCAACTGAATTTGAGTGTAACTTGATTCTAAAACTTGATAGTCTGTTCTATAAAATAACAAAAATTAATATATTGAAATAAATTTGCAAATATTACAAATAAGATGGCTAAATACAGTGACACATCATTTTTAATAAATGGTAGATATTTAGATCCAACTCAAATTCTAACTCCTACAATGAGGCAGCCCCTGTTCAAATCTTCTATTTTTTTAATGAACTTCTTTGAACTGATAGACAAGGTAATACAATCCTTTAGGATAATTGTTATTTAATTGTCTCATGTGAATTATGTGGGTCTTACCAATTTAAATGTAAATTTGTCTGTCAGGGACCATTTGTATTTCTGGAAATAAAAAAAAAATAAACACTGTTGAGTGTTCTGGAAATAAATATTAAAGACTGTCAGATGATAAGTGTTTCAGGGTAGTCATTTAGGCAATGGGAGAATTCTAAATGCATAAGGATAAAATGGATCTTTGATTAGGGTGCTAAAGATGGGAAAATAGGAGTTAGAATAATTGAGATATAAAGACAAGAGCTTGATAACAGATGAAAGTCTGTTTCTATTTACTAACATCTGGCTACAAGCTCATAATGAGGTCACATAGTAAACCAACCTGGTTGTAAGCCACCAATCTACTTATGTGAATTCTGTTAATGACTGTTAAGTATGAGGATCGTGATTGA